>NW_020956327.1:48078-50115 GCF_003031625.1 Empidonax traillii | reverse complement strand
AACGTGTTTTAGTATTTGCAGCTCACTTCCTGTATGAGGTTAGTTTGTTTATCACAAAACCCCTATTTTTAAACCCATTTCTGCCAATAAGCCATTTGAATGGTAGTGGCAGGCGCCCGTGGCTGTCCCCGGGCTCGTGAGGGGACTCCGCTGCTGCTCCCGGCTCTGGGAGGCTTGGATGCTGGAATCTCACTCGAGGTGAGGCCTGAGGGTCTCAGCGCCCCCACGGCCCCTCCCCTCGACCCTCGGGAGGCTTATTTGTGGGGTTCAGACCCCAAAATCAATGGGATTAGTGGAAATCCCGGCGTTTTTAGCCTGGGCTGCCGCGCCGCGGCCAGGGCTGCGGTGAGGGGGAGAGGCCTCGCTCAGCGCCCTTTCCCTCCCTCGGGAAGGGCTAGCCTGCCACCTTCCAACTTTATTTCCCCTAATTAACAGCCAAGACAACTGTGGGATTGTCAGGCAATTGTTTGCTGGGCCCACGGTGTCCAGGATTGCAGCGGGGTGGTTCAATTACCGGCCCACGCGGCCGGGAAGCGCCGGCTCCCGGGGTGTCCTCCCGGGAAAAGGGACGGACGAGCCTGTCGAAAACCCAGCGAGCAGAAATCCATCAAACTGAGCAAGGAAAGGCCCCGTATCCCCACGAGGGCTGTGGGAGGTTCCCGAGGCTGCACAGGACCGGCCTGTGCCAGCACAGCGGCATCACCGCCAGGGATAACCCGTTCTCTTCCTTTCCTGGGGATGCAGCTCTTCATTTCTTCAGAACTTCACAGAAAAGAGCCAGAATAGGTTTGGGATGCTCAGCAAGGGCAGTAGGAAGGCCCTCATGTTCCAGCCATCCTCAGGCTTGCCTTACACCATATAAAAACCCCGTCAGAGCATCTGTAACGTTCCTTTACTGCTCTCAGGGAATCCAGCTGCTTCCCATCCCTGTCCCCACGTGGGTTTGGCCCCAGGAGAGGTGGCCCATCCAAGACCCCGCCAGAAACACGAGCGAACCCGCTGGAAACAGTGAGCTTTGTTGCGATATGAAAATCAAATGCAAAGCTCGGGGGGTATTTTTAGCTGTTTAAGGCCGAACAGGTGTTTGAAAGGTCAGCGGCGAGTCATTGGAAAAAAAATAAATATATACCTACATACGTGGATGTTGAGGGCCTGGCAGTGCCCAGGGGCCGCTCCCGTGGCACTGGTTGGCCGCCGTCTCATGCCAGGCTTTGGCTGCTCGGCATTCCCGAGGCCGGCAGGGGCTGGGGGATGTGGGAACATCCCTGCCTGGCACCTTATGTGTCCTCAAAACTGCCACGAGAGCATCCACCTGCCAATGGGGTGCCACGGCTTTTCCCACGAATAAAATCCGGGTGGGGTCAGGGTTCCTAACTTCTATTCCCTTTCCTGGGATAAAGACAGCTTGGCATCCTTAAGGTGAAGCCGCACGTGGGTTTTGGTAGTTCCCAGAGGAAAACTGAGGGCACAGGAAGGGCCCTTGGGGAGCAGACAGGAGGTGTGTGCCTGGTGGCACCACCTTGGACTTGGCCATGGCCAAGGGACACCGTGGCCAGCCTGGGCCGTGGCCACCTTCCACCTGTCCCTGACCACCTTGGAAGCGGCCACAGCCACCCGAGGCCTGGCCGTGGCCAAGCACGTGCCCAGAGGGGAGATCCCACTGGTGGGGATCTCTCCTCGCTTCCTCTGGTGGGGATCTGCCCTCGCTTCCTCTTCCCAAGGTCACCAGGTTTGGACGGGCCACGAGCTCCCTCCAGCATTCCCAAGCTCCTTCCAATAAAAGCCACAGCGGGGTTGTGTCCCAGGTGTGACAACTCACAGGCCCCCAAATTCCACCGGGACCAGAGAGCCACGGGACCAGCAGCTGCCACAGCCTTGGCTGGTCAATACAAACCCCTTCTTTTCTTTTCTTTTCTTTTTTTTTTTTTTTTGAGTTAAAGAAGCCCCCGAAATAGCACCTGAAACCAATAAACTTCCCTTTCAGGAACTTCTGTAATTTGAAGCACACTCAAGAACAAAAAAAAAAAAAAAAAAAAA
>NW_020956327.1:17850-46616 GCF_003031625.1 Empidonax traillii | reverse complement strand
CTGCGATTATTTACAGCAGTATTGCACAAGTAAAAGTGGCAATTACCCTGTCCAAAATTCATCAGTGCAAAACACAAGGAAGGCAGGGAAATTGCAGTCAGAAATGCTACATCCGCTGGGTCCTGCGCCACGACTCGGTGACCTCACGGGGATGGCTGCTCCCAGGAGGAGGAAAAAAACCTGGATTGAACAGTCCCAGGGCGTGGAGAAGCCGAGTTCCCACCGGCTTTCACTAATGCTGAAGTCTTTGAGGTGCCTAAATCACTCCTGGGAAGTGGGGGACTCAGGCACTTGGAGCGAGAAAGGGTTCAATCGTTTATCCACCCCACGATGGCTTTGGAAAGGTGATCCAACACTTACGGCAGGGAGGAGAGAGGAAAGGGGGAAACCAAATCTTCACAGGAACTTAAATAAGCAGAAAATAAATACACAACGTTTCTACAAGTTACAGCATTAAACAGTAGAGTGCATTAATTA
This sequence comes from Empidonax traillii, assembly GCF_003031625.1. Taxonomy (NCBI): domain Eukaryota; kingdom Metazoa; phylum Chordata; class Aves; order Passeriformes; family Tyrannidae; genus Empidonax; species Empidonax traillii. The sequence continues at coordinate 46,139 of NW_020956327.1, read as the reverse complement.
CACGGGAAATTATATATCAAAAAAAAAAAAAAGGCCCTACAGTATTTATACCAAGTTGAACTCTAAAAAAAGTTTAGGAAAAAAACAGGGGGTTTTTTAATAATTTTTTTTTTAATGTATTTATAAGCTGTACAAAACTTACAGGAGAGAAAGGAGAGGGAGTACATTGCACACAGATATTTGGCTCAGATGATGAAAATACGGTGCCCTACTCTAATAAATATTTGGGTATTTACAGTTGGGGAAAAAGAGGAGAAGCAGGACCGGGAATAAATCTGGTTTCCCCACATCCAAGGAAAACTCTTCATCACATCCTTCTGGTGCAACACAGAGCACAGGTTATGCTTAAAACAGCCCAGAGCCAACGTGGCTAAATGGGCATAATCCCTATTTTATAACATCATTCTTCTGGTTTGAGGCTTTTTTTTTTTTTGGGGGGGGAGGGGGCTGTTCCCCTAAAACTGCTTTTTGGGGGGTTAATTTTCCTATGCCTTTTGGCTGGGTATTCCTCCTGTGGAGAAGCCCCTGGGAGACTTTGCCAATCCTTGGAATTTTTTTTTTTTCTCCTTAAAACCAGCCTATCTTCTGTCTCCATGGGAGGAGGGGGTAAAGTGCTCGGTGATTCTTTGGTGTATTCCAAGGGACACATTCCAGGATTCCATAAGGCCGGGAGACCCCAAAGCACCATTTCATCCACCAGCAATGATGAACCTCAATCAGGAGAAAAGTCTCACTTGGTTTCCCCGCCCCCTCTCTGCTGCTGAATTTTACTTATTTAATTTTATCAACAGCCACGGAATTCCACGTAGGTTCCCGTGGGAAATCCTGAGCCTAAGCCAGAGCCAAATCCCATGGGATGAGGAGCAGGATCTGCCCCGGCCCAGCTCACCAGTTATTGAACCTCTCGCTCCCCACCAGTGCAAAGGCTCCCCCACACACCCTCTCCAAAAAACCCTTCCTGAAACATTCCCCGCTCCTGCAACCGATGCCCACTTTAAAAAAAAAAAAAAAAAAAGGGAATAAACTTGGCAATGAAGGTTAAAACTCGCCCTGTGACCCTCCAGGAGCACAGGGGGAGGCCCCACTGTGACACCACGGCACAGCCAGGGCAGGGAGGTCCCGCTGCAGCCCGTCCATCCTTAACACCAACCATCACCCATGGCACTCAGCAGCTGCTCCCTGTGGGCAGAACCGCTCCGGGGGACTGGGGAATTGGGTTTTCCTTCGTTTTGTTTTGTTTTGTTTTGTTTTTCCCTTTCCTATGGCGCTGGTGGAACCGGTGAAACCAGAAATAACCGGGACACGGGGTGGGACCCCCCGCCAGAGGGAAGGGGTAGCACGAAGGGGGTGCTTGTGCATAGATAGGGGGGTGGCTGCAGCAGCTGCTCCCCCAAAAACATCCGAGGTGAAGGGGATACAAAGAACACACACACACACACACACCTGTGTCTTGCACCGCACCCTCGGAGTGTCCGGGTGGAATGGGACGTTCCCTGCCGGGCACAGGGCGGTCGGTGGGGACAGACAAGTCCTGCAGCAGATCCGTGCCAGGCCGGCTCCTTCCCAGCTGCCTCCGGGGGTTCCGTGGCGTGCCCGCTCATCCCTCTGCCCCCACACACAGAGAGGATCCCAGGAAAACACAGTCCAGCGCCTCGGAAACCCTCCTGCTCTGAGAACAACTCGCACTCCGCCGGCCGCTGTGGTGTCCTGGGAGCTGCTCCTCCTGCCTCCGGGATGTTTTATTGCTGAATTCCTCAGTGTGTGTCACCCCCCCTCCCTTCTATATATTATATTTTACACTACAGAAGCGTTTTCACACGTTTTATAGAAAGACTTTCTCTAAAAAAAAAAAAGGCAACCTGGTGGATCGGGGTTTGTGTTTGGTTGGTTGGTTGGTTGGTTGGTTGTGATGGTTTGGACCCTGGAGTTCGACAGCGAAGTCTTTGAAATTCAGAGTGTATAAAAAACCACAGAGATATAAAAAAACGACCAAAAAAAAAAAAATCATAAAAAAATCATCAGTCAGCAGGAAATAGGCAATTTGCATGATGCAAATGAAGGTGGACCTGGGGTAGCATTAGGTATTTACAGGTAAAAGAAGTGCTGATTGAAAGCCCTCTGCCCTTCTTCCAGCCTTTTTGGTGGGCAAATGCCCCAGAGGCAAAGGGACAGGGGAGGAATCTGAGTCTCTCGCCCATCAGCTGGCTCAGGTTTCCCAGAGGATTCCAGGAAGGGATGACAACAAATTATTCCACGTTTTCACTGAGACTCTTTCGGGAAAAAAAAAAAATTAAAAAAAAAATAAAAAGGAATAAAAGTTGAAACGCTGAGTAAACACCACTCTGGGATAAAACACTGCACCGGAGCCCGGCAGGTCGGCGTGGGATGAACAGCCTCGTCCTGCCACGTGTCCTGGGGGAGAAGCAGGGTGGGAGCCCCACATCCCATCCGTCTGTCTGTCCTTCCCAGCCTTTCCCAGCGAGCAAAGAGGTCGTGGAGCCTCGGGGGGCGCCGGGCGCTCACTGCAGCCTCCAGATGAGGCGGATGATGTAACGCAGCAGGCGCAGGATGATGACCTGGGGGTTTCCCACCTGGTGATCCAAGAAACCCTGAAATGGAGAGGGGGGATAAAAAAAAAAAGAACAAAAAAAAAAGGGAAAGAAAAACCAAACAAACCAGTGAGTTTGAGTTCCAGTATGAAGGTCCTGTGTTACAAACACCTGGATGATATTCCAGAGGCAAACATTCAAGTGTGTAGCAAAGAACGAGGATAAACCCAGTGACCTTTCATGTTTTAACCCTTCTGCCTCTGATCAAAGGGTCAAAGTTGCCCTCTCCCAACCACGTGGATTTTGAGGGGTGTCACATGCACGTGGGCCCAGGAGTCATGCAGCACTGCCAGGAGGTTTGAAACATCCCAAGGGAACCCTGTTAGGACATTCAGGGAGGGTTAAAACCACGGGGTAGAGGGAAAAATATTCCAAATGAAATGAAAATCCCCCTCAAAAGGGAGAAAAGCAGGCCCAGGTCCTCCTCCACCAGCCCAAGGCTAAGCCACAACCACACTGCCCAATCTTCAATATGATGCAGAGCAAGGGAAAAAAAAAAAAAAGACAAAAACCTCATCAGGCTTAAACGGTGGAATAGAAAGGCCAAAATTAGGTTTTGTTGAATAAAGAGGTAAAAGAATAACCAGGGAGTTGAAATAAGGCACTCAGGGTGGATATCCAGAAGAATTCCTTCATGGAAAGGATTGTTAAGGATGGGAAGGGGCTGCCCAGGGAGGTTTGGAGTGCCCATCCCTGGGGGTGTCCAAGGAAGGCCTGGCCGTGGCACTCAGTGCTCTGAGCTGGGGGACAAGGTGGGCATCGGGCTGGGAGGGCTTTTCCAACCCCAGTGATTCTGCGATTCCTCAACTTCCCACCCCTGCCAGCAGAAGCCCTGCTGTGGGGCAGGTCTCCGTGGCCACTGGAGCACCAGCTTTGCGAGGCCGGGCCAGGAGCTGCCCCGTTTCCCGCTGCCTGGCCTGAAACGCTCCCGGGGGTGACGCACGGGTGGGGAACGTGACAGGGGGGGAACGTGACGGGGAACGCGCAGCCCCGACCCGTCCGACAGCTCCGACCTGCCCGGCCGGCGCCGCTCTGGCACTGCCCCCAGTTCCCCATTTCTACCCTCGGCCTTAAAGGGCAAAGCCCAGCCAGGTGGGGCCGGCGGGCATGAGCCGTTCCCACCTTCCTTCCCCTCCCGCCCCAGGGCTCCGGAGCGGCTGGAATGCTGCCAGGAGGAAGAGACACCTTCCCCGCGGAGCAACAGCCACGCGCCTCGGGGATGGGAATTCCTCCCCGTTTTTGGGTGCACCGAGGGAGGACTGGGCAGGTGAGATGCTGGTTAAGGCAGGTCCGGAGCGTTTGTGGGGTCATCCCCTGCTCGTGCCATCGAGCAAGCAGGATGTGTCCTCAGCGTTCTGCCTCTCCCTCCCCAGGGCACAGGGCTGGAATCTCGGGATGTGCCTGGAGCGCATTTCCAGCGGTGAGGGGGCTTGTCCCCACAGGATGACGCGGGCAGGACGCTCCTGTTCCTCACAAACCTGCTCACACAAGGTGCTCCTGTTCCTCACAAACCTGCTCACACAAGGTGCTCCGGGGTTTGCCAAATTTAAGGCACTGCTCTGGGGAGGCAGGGAGGAGACGGGAGAAGGGATGAGGGTGGCCGGGCACTGGCACAGGCTCCCCAGGGCACTGGTCACGGCCTCGAGGCTGGCAGAGCTCAAGGAGTGTTCGGACAATGGTCTCAGGTGGGACTGCTGGGGTGTCCTGGGCAAGGCCAGGAGTTGGACTTATTGATCCTTGCTGATCCCTTACAACTGAGGATATTCCATGATATGGCAGGGCTTTCCACATTCCCACCAGCTCTTCTGGATCAGCTGACTGCTACCAGGTGCCTCCAGCTTTCTGAACAGCTTGGTCCCTCCTTTTGCTGGGAAAGATGTCCTTTGAATCCAAAATGTGGTTTCTCCAGGGATCAGCCTGGAGGAGGGGGGAGATCAGAAGATGCACACTCTGGATTCAGGATAAAGCACAGCTCATCACAGTTTGTTGCAGGTCTGAAGAGCCAGAGTGTTTGGAAGGAGAATGGAGCAGATGGAGACGATGCAGAAAGCTGGATCCTGGCAGCTGGAACCCCCTTTGAGGGGAAAGCCAACCCTCTGTACCCTGGGAGCGGTGAGGAAACGCTGCAGGAGTGACTCAGGAGATGGGGAGGGCGGATAAGGACCCAGGCAGCCGGCATTCCGTCACCAACACTGCTCCCAAACGCGCCCCTGGCTCCTCTTCCCACGAATCCATGGCCCAGGACCCACAAGCACGGGCACGCAGCCGTCGGGAACGCTCGGAGTCATCAGCGGCGAGGCTCCTCTGCAAACTCCTGTTGCTTCACCCCCCGGGCTGGGCCGGTTTGGAGTTGGGTCCCTGCTTTTTTTACAGGCATCAGAGCATCGATTTTTGTTGCAACACTCGAAGGTGAGCCAGTTTATGGTCTTATAAACACCCGTGTTTCAAAACAGAGTCTTTGCAAGAAAAATAAGTTAATCGGACCAAGTTTCCTCTTTGCAGCTTCCACACACAGCTGCAGGGAGCTGGGAGCTGGGATTGGAATCCCACTGCATTCACGCCCTGAATGCTTCCCTGAAAGCAGCAGAGCCAGGCACTGACACCCCCAAACTCTCCCTGTCTAACTCTTAGAAGTCTCTTCCTCATTACCATCAGGTCCAGGCCCAACTCTACCCCCAAAATGCCCCAACACCCCCAAACTTTCCCTGTCTAACTCTTAGAAGTCTGTTCCCCGTTACCACCAGGTCCAGGCCCAAGCCATCAACACCGGCCCCAAAAATCTCCTGCAAACTTCTCCCCCCACAAAAGGCCTCCAGCCCCCACCTGAAGGTTATTTTTGATTGATTTAACCCCACTGCAGCCGCAGCCGACGAGTGGCCCCGTGCGGGCCGACACCGCCACCCGCGCAGCCCTTTCTCCATCTGAGCGCGCCCGGCGCTCACCGCAGCAGTTTCCAGAGATGATTAAGCTTTTCCCTTTCAGAGAGAACGCGCGAGAAGAAATGGAAAGTAGAGAGGGGAAAGTTACCCTTCGTGGACAATAGGAGGCATTGAACTCGTCCCCGATGCGCCGCAGCTCCTGCGCGATCCACACCTCGGGCTGCACGTCCTCCGCTACCGAGTGCCACCGGGAAGCTGCACGGGGAGAATGGGGAAGGGCGGAAACAAAAAGCCAGGGATAAATGCTCTGTGGAACTTCACAGCAGCCCACCCAGTCTTGCCGTTTTTATTGCTGCTTTTTAGTATCACCGTGTCTTAATTCTGCACCCAGGTGCCAGATGTTCTGCTGCGCAAATGGGGGCTTGTCGTCACAAGCCGGGGATTTTATTCCTTACTATTCCTATTATTATTCTTTATTTATTTATTCATTATTATAGGTTTTCCCTAGGAGCATCTCCAAGCCTTGGTCCCCTCTTTAAACAGGGAGAAAAGCCAGGATGCCACTCTCGAGTTTCCTTCCCTCACCAAACCTCCCCTTCCCCCTCCCTTTCTCAACAGTTCTCTTTCCTTGCAGGCACAGCAGCAGCTCCTTCCCTGACCTTAAAAACCCTCTGTCTGGATAGTTTCACCCAATTATCACATTTCTGGCCCCAGTCATCCCAAAGTGCCCAACGAGGAAAGGAAAAGGGCTTGTCACAAGGAGAAGAAAGGCACAGCTGGATTGGTGTGTGGAGAAACCACACTCCCAGCAAAACCAAGTGCTGGCTCGTAAGTGGAAAAAGAGTTAATGTATTAACTATACTGTGTGATACATAATTATTTCAGTCTCCATCTTAAGAAGTTATTAAACACATGATAAATCCCTCAAACAGCCAGGGAAAAAAAGGAGGCAGGACCAATCACCTACGGTACTGGCTCCGCCTCATCCCCCCCTCCTGCAAACCCAAGCGCAGGATCCCAGTAGGAATCACAGCCCTAAGGAAAATAAATAAGTAAATAAAACCAAAAATAAAAACTAAATAAAAAAAGAAAATAACAAAAATAAAAATAAAACAACCCCACACCACACAACCAAATAAAATAAATAATAATAATAATAAAAAAAAAAAACACTGCAAAAAAACAAAACAGTGTTTTGGCACAGGAATCACAAGGGAACGGGAACAGCTTCAAATCTCCGAATATTCAAGGGATTAGTAAAAAAAAAAAAAAAATTAAAAAATTAAATAAAAGCCTGGCTCCGACCTGACTGGAAAATGTCTTTCGGAGCCAAGGCAGCGCCGCTTGGCTCGGGGACGTGTTTTGTTTTCACGCTGTAGTAGCGCAGGAGTCGGACCCGCCGCCTGGCCGGGGATGGCCCCGCAGCGCTGCCTCTCCTCGCTGCTGAATGAAACGCAGCCCTCGCGATATTCCAGCCCTGGCTCTCCGGGAAGGCAAACAGGATTCCGGCCGGGGCGGAGCGACCATCCGAAATCCCACCGCCGTCAGCAGAGCCGCCCGGCCCAGCGAGGGAAACAAAAACACGACGGCAGACGGGACAAAAAAGATGCGAGGACACGCGAGCATCTCGGGAAAACCACGCGGGGCAGAGGTTCTGCTCCCTCTCCATCCTTTCCCCCCCCTTCTCCATCCTTCCCTCCCCCCCGGCCCCAGCAAAGCGCCCACGAGCTCATCCGCCCGAGAGGCGAAGCCTGGGGTTGGTGGCTGAGAGCGAAATTGGGCTGAGGTTTTCAGAAAGGACTTTCTGTGGCGCTGCGTCAAAAGGGTCCAGTCATAACTGGTCCATAAACCAGTCAGAGGAGCTTTCGGGGGCGGGGGTGGGGGGCACAGTCATACCGCGACACACCGAGGGCGACACGGCCGCCCCGGGGACGGGGACAAACCCAGAGGCCACCGGCACCGCCGGGTGACACGTCTCACTCCACCCCATGGGATGCTCCAGCCCGGCAGCGCCGCAGTCCCGGCTTAGGAGGGCGAAAAAAAACACCAACCCCAAGCTGCACCTTCAACCCTGGGCTTAGTTATCCAACCCCCCTGGAGAAAACCTCCCCAAAAAGGAAATGGCAGCAGCTCCACCAGACGCCACCAGCAGCTTCCCAGCTCAAGGTTTTCCCCTTAAACCCACCCGTTTCCACGGGAGGGTCTCCCCAGTGGGCAACAAGAGGTTGGTGATGCTTCTCTCCCCGTGGGAAAATACACCGGGATCAGAGCAGCACTGGGTAAGCCTATTTACAGAGCACTCACCCTCCAGCCCAACCAAATCAACTCACCCCTGCTCCTCTCCTGCCCATCCCCAGAAGCATCTTCCTGGAGATGCCAAGCCAAGAACACAACCCTTGCTCCCTCCCATCCCAGAACCTCCCCTTGCTGTCTCATTTCCAATTGGAGGCATCCACCACCTCCCAACACAAGGCATCCCAGCATTCCCAAGGGCTGCCTCCAACTTTTTTGTGCCCTCACTGAAAACTTTGGGGAAGGTTTTTACGAGATTTAGAAGAGGGAGTTTTGGGGCACAGCATGAGCTTGCAGTGCTGGAGCAGCCTTGGAGCAACTCCCTGCTGCCCACGGGAGAGGCTGGGAGCATCCGTCGCTCCTGCTCACAGGAAGTGCCTGTTTATTATTATTATTATTATTAAAGGCCGCTTGCTTGTGCTTCTGAGAGAAACTCTCCACCTCGCAGCCTCTGCTCACCACAGATAAAATCAGTGCATGAAAGCACAACAAAAATATACCCTTTGCTTCCTTCCTGAGGGACTGACCCACTTCCATGCGGAAAACTTAATGGCACGGATCCGGTGGGACACTGCCAGGGCAAAGGGACTGAGGGAGAGGTGTGCAGGCCGAAGCCAGGGATATTTCTCCAGGAGAGCTGTGTGGGAAGTCACAGCCTGGGAGCTGTGGTCCCAGATAGGGATAAAACAGCTCCACACCTACACGTTCCCAGTTTAATCGCATTTGGGAACATCCACGGGTCCAGTGGTTAAGCAGTGCCAAGATTTTTCCGTTTGCTTATAGTTGTTTAGGATGATGCCCTTGGCAACACTAACAGAGCGCAGGCTCCACTAAAACAGCTGATGAGAATGCAGGAACTTGGAAAAAAAAAAAAATCAGGGAAAACATCAGTTTCTTCACGGAAAAAAGAACCTGAAGCCGTGGCTTTCCCTGCGAGGAACTCCAGGAGCATCCTCGCCCGGCCATGCCAACGTGAGGTTGTGAAACTGCATTAAGCTGTAATTACTGCAATAATGTCCCAAAATCTTTCCTAAGGGCACGTTCCAGCAAGGCCTCCGCAGCCGTAACCACAGCCCGGAGCCGGGAGGGAGCAAAAACACCGCCGACAAAAAAAGACGGTGTTTTGATCCCGGAAAGCTGGGAGTTGGTGTTTGTTGTCCCCCTGCCTTGCCCTGGTTTCACCCGGTGGAAGTTAAAAGGTTTCTCCCAGCTAAGGAGGAATTAATCAGGAGAGTAGAATGCTGGACACGTGGGCAGGTTTTCCCCGCCCGAGAGGCTTTACCTGGCAAAGCCACATGTAAACACACCCCCGCTCGCCTCCACGCCGCTTCCCAGCGGGATTTGGGGTTCCATGACCCCATCACCTCCAATGCTGAGAGCCGGGAGAGAACCGGGAGCGACACATGAGCCAGAAGCCACTTGCTTGGCCAAACAACCTTGGAAGAGCAAGCCTGGAGTAGGAAGCTGGACTTGAGTCTGTCCCCTCCTCCCCTGGCAGGGACTGACCCAGCCCGGAAAAGAATAAACATCATAGTAATCAAAACCCCGGCGCTGGACACGCGGGAGTTCCCCGGCGCAGTGTTTGCTCGGCGGGCCCGGCCAGCTCCCACAAATCCCAGAGTGCCGGGCCAGCGTCCAGCCCACGGCCAGCTCGGGACAGCCACACTCCCAAAATCCAGAGGGTGGGACGCGAGAGGTGCAGCTGCAGGTGTGTCACGCAACCAGGAGGACCCGCGGCTTCACTCGTGCACTTACGACCCCCCTGGCACTGCGTACTCACACCTTGCACACCCCTCCTGCGCTCACACCTGTACACAACCCCCTGGCACTGTGCATCCACACCCCTACACACTGTCCCTGCACACCCCTACAGGAACCTGTGTACTTCCATCATTCCAAGGAAAACCAAGCCAGGTGAGGAGCAAGAGGTGAGGGAAGCTAAGCCAGGTGAGGAGCAGGACCTCTCAGGGGCTTACAACCCGCCTTGCGCAGAGTATTCACATTTCTCCTCGCACCGTGCACTCGCACCTTTGCACGCCCCCACGAGAACCTGCCTCTTCCATCATTCTGAGGGAAGAGAAGCCCGGCCAGGTGAGCAGGGGAAGGGGAGGGAAGGGAAAGGAAGCCCGGCCAGGTGCGGAGGGAGGCAGAGGATGCGGAGCCCGGCCGCAGCCCTTACCCATGGCGCTGAGGCAGTGGCTGAGCGCCTGGCAGGGCGGGCTGGGGGTCTGCGTGGCCTTGTCGCAGCACAGGGGCCCCGGGCTGCGCTCGGCGTCGAAGGAGAAGTACCCGCTGGAGGAGCGCGGCAGCAGCGGCGACCTCCGCACGAAGATGAAGAGCGGCGAGCGGGTGGCGAAGGGGCCGGGGCTGGCGGGCGGGCCCCGCGCCGCGCCGGAGCCGTTCCCGTTCCCGTTGCCGCCGCCGGCCCCGGGCAGGGCGGCGGGAGCGCCGGGGCGCAGCTGCGCGCCCGGGCCCGGCCCCTCGGCCGCCGGCAGCCGCCCGCCCTCGCCGTCGCGTCGCGCCTTCACCTCGGGGGGCTGCTTGGCCATCGGGGCTGCCTGCGGGGAGCGGAGCGCGGGGAAAGCGCGGTCAGCGGGGCCGGCCCGGCCCCCGCCCGCCCGCCCCATTGTTCTGCCGAGCGCCCAGCCCGGCCCGGCCCCGTCCTGCCCCGGCCCGGCCCCCCCGCCCCGCGCCCCCGGCCCCGCTCACGGTGCTGCCGCCGCTGGAGCGGCCCCGGCCGCCGATGCGCTCGGGTGTGCGCGGGAACGGCTCCGGCCCCGGCCCCGCTCCGCCCCGTGTTTACAGCCCCAGCACCGCCCCGGCCTCCCCCGGCCCCGGCACCGCCCCGGCCACGGCACCGCCCCGACACGGGCGCTGCACCGCCCCGGCTGCGGCCCCGGCACCGCCCCGGGACCGCCCCGGGACCGCCCCGCAGCGCTGGCACCGCCCGCGGGGACCGCCCGCCGCCCGCCGCGCTGCCCAGGGCACGGCACACGGGGACGGGCACGCTGCCCTGGGCACTCACATCCCCGTACACACACTCGTGTGCGCCCTCAGCCTCGTACACACGCGTGTGTGCTCACAGCCTTGTACACACACACACACGTGTGTGCTCACAGCCTTACACACGCGCGTGTGTACCCACAGCCTTGTACACGCACGCATGACACACACACACACATATGCACTCCCCTCACGTACCACAGGCTCACCCCTTACATACACACTTGCTCTGTGCACACACAGCTTGCACACCCCATGCACACCACGGAGAGAAAGGACTCCATGGAGAGGAAGAACCCAGCACAGCCTCTGCAGGGGCTGAGCGCTGCTGATGGAGCAGATGCTGGGGCCCCCCATCCCACCCAGGATTCCCCCAACACATCCATGAGAGTCCAGGGTGGTCCTGCACACTGCTGGAGCATCCCTGACCGCCAACCTGGCTCTGTTCCTACCACCATCACACTGCTCCAATGGGATGGAAAGGAAAAGGGTGTGCAGGTGTTTGAGAGGGCAAAAATAAATTGGGAAACTCATTAGGAAAACTCATTAGGTAAAAATTTGAAGGCAGGGACAGGCAGCAGAAGGGAAAGATTCGAGGGTCCCTCCAACCAGTTTGGCAGCACCGTCACCTTCCACAGCATGAAAGTGAGGGAGAAGAAGGGCTGGAAATCAGGCTTGTGCCTCCTTTCCCAGCCCTCCGGCAGCAGTGCCCATGGCACGGAGTCTGTGAGGGATTCCTGCTTCCCTCCACTTCCCTTGGATCCAGGAGCCACTGAAGGCAGAGCGAGGGGGTCTCTCTGGAGGCACCAGGGCTGCCGGGACATGGGGCCAGCCGGCAGATGCTGCGTGTACTTTCTCCTCCTGGCTCGGTTTGGTTTCTGTGTGGGCGGCTCATGCAAGCAGAAGGTGATGGGGAACAACCCGCCCTTCTCAACCCCCAAAACTGAGCTAGCCCTTCTCGCTGGGCTCATCCTTCCCTTGCGTTTTTGGAGAGCCACCAGTGTCCCCCCCTCTTTCTCTGAGTGCATTTTCCCCCCGTGAATCACAGCGTCACCCTCCTGGAACAAATCCGTTTCGACGGTGTCCTCGTTCCTATTGTTGTGAGCCATCTCGGAGGCATTTGCACCGAAGCCACATCCCAAAGGTCATGGATTTTTGGCAGCCTGGCACTGTACCCATCTACGGGCATGGAGGGAAAGAAGGGGCCTTGAAACCTGCCCCTCACTGCTGCCTTGGGCTCTGCAGCATCCGCTGCCCAGCTCCTCGGGGATGTTCTTTTGGAGATGCCACATCCCAGCCCTTCTCCTGCAGCACCGACAGCTGCTAGTGGCCTTTAGCAAAGCTCCCTCAGATCCACCAGCATCTCTCTTGCAGATGACTGTCCTGTCTCCCACATGGAAACGAGAAGGGAGAAAGGCGAGGGGAGCAGGAGAGGGATGGAGAATGGGAATGGTGGGGATCCCATGTTGCTGCAGCTTCCCAATTCCCACCATGGCATCTCTCAGCCCTCCCTCTGTGCTGTCACAGAATCACTTAGGTTGGAAAAGACTTCCAAGATCATCGTGTCCAGCCCAATCCCAGCAGGCTGTCCCTGCCAGCTGGAAGCAGCCAGGGAGGAGGATGGAGGAAAGGAGAGTGTGTCTGGTGTGAAAAGCCACAGTATCACAGGGAAAACCCCCCCTAACAATCTCCCCTCCCTCACCCAGCAGCTGCTCACCAAACCCATTTTGAACTGAACAACACAGCAAACGGAAAAAAAAAAAAAAAAACGGCGCCTTGTTCTCCTCCTTCTCCTCCAACCATCGTGACAAATGGTATTTCACAAATGGCTGGCAGATAAAATCAGGTTTAAGCCACACACCTCAAACACGAGGCTTTATCTGAGCCGGGCTTGGAGCCTGACCTTTACCACGGCGTGGTGCCGTCACCTTGGCTCGCAGCCACGGGAAGGAGGGAGCTGCCACGGCCCCGGGGGCTCCCCCGAGGTGGTCCTGGAGCCAGGGGAGAAGGGAGAGGAGGGAGAGGAGGAGGTTTTCCTGACGGGGGGCAGAAAGGAAAGCAGGGGACTCAGGGATGCTCAGCGGAGCGGGACAGCACGTGTGTTACAGAGCTGGGCACAGATGTGGGGACAGCAGCCGTGGGACGTGCCCCGAGCTGCCACCGGGCTCAGGCACCTGTGGGTGACATCACCAGCACCCCAAACCTGCCCCCCCAACCCCTCTCCCATTTAGAGGGAGTTACCAGGCATTGCTTTCCCTGCACTGTGGCTCCATATCCCCCGTGTCAGGCAGGGAGCAAACCTCGGTTTCCCCATCCCGGGTGAATAGTGAGGAGCTGAGTTTAAAAAAAAAAACAACAACAACAAAAAAATCCAAATCAAGCCTTTGCTCCTCATCAACGTGTTCTGCAGTAGTCCCCAGGGACTACTGTAAACGGTAAAGGTTGGCTACAGATAAAAATACATGGGCTTTGTAAAATAGATGGATATTTTTGTTAAAGAAGCACCTAAACCCTCTGTGTAGGAGTGTCACTGCTTCCATCCATCTGCAAGATGACGTGGTGACAGACCAAGGGACTGAAGAATGGTCCTATCATGACCCAAGTGGCCCCTGGAACGATATAACTTGGATTCACTGCTGCCCCAATTGAATTTGGTGTACCTGTTAACAGATATTTGAAGTTATTTGTTGTTCCTGTTGGAATGAGTGACATCGCCTTGGGTGGCTTTGATGCCTCACCTGGACGGGAACCAGGACCGCTGCTTCTTAATGTGAGTCTGACTAATTAGTGAGGTACCTGCAGCTTTAACAACCTCACGCTTCTTTTTTTTTTTTTTTTTTCAATTTTTTATTAATGCATTAAAAATCATAATTTGGAAATCTGGCTGGGAACTGATGGGAGATGCTGCCAGCAGAAAGGGCTTGGCCAGGGCTAACCGGTGATGGGTCACCCACCAGCAAGGGATGGAACAGCTGGGAGGGAGCCCCAGACCCCAGTGGGGGCCCTGGCTCGGTGGCAGAGGGTGAAAAATGAGCAAACCTGGGTTTTTCTGCAGAAGAAAAAGCAGAGCCACCCACGCGCCAGGAAATCTCTCCTCTCCGTGTGGGAGGTGGAGGCCCCAAGATGAGTTATCTCTAAAGGGCGACTCTGGGGATACCTCGAGATCTTCACCGGCGTGGATCCGGCGCGTGCCAGGGAGGAAATGCCACCGGGGCCAGCTGGCCCTTTGCCTTCTGCTGCTGGTTTTGTAGCAACTTGGGTTTAAATCAGTCAGAAAACAGGAGCCTCCATCCCCCCTCCCCAGCGCGTCGCTCCGTGGATCTGTTTTTATTTTGTGTGACCCCTCATCAGGCGGTTTTTACCCTTCATCCTTCCTGCTTCCCATGGGATGTTCATGGGCAGGGGGGTGCCCAGAAACAGGTGGCTGGTACAGAGGGTTCATTTTAAGGGTGTTTAATGGAAAATGGCAGCATTTATGAGGGGAAAAGAAGTGGGTAAAAGCTCCATTGTGCTCGTAAGGCTCTGCACTTTTCGGAGCAGCCTCTGCCTTACGAGGAACATAAAAATACAGAATTTACAATATAGATCTAAAAAACTTGAGCCTGGCAGCAGAGATTCTGGCCTGGCCAGAGGACAGCTGGCTCCGGCTCAGCTCGTAAAAAAATTAAACTGGGGAAGAAAGGGAACAAAAAAGCCACCCCAGCACCGAATGTTTATGTTTCCAGCAACTCCGAGGTCTCTCCAGCTGATCCGCCTCCCTGCGCAACGTGCTCCAGCTGAGTCAGGAACCAGCTGCTTCGGATCAAAGCCGAAGGCTTTTCCATATGCCGCAGAAAGCCGAACAAGAGGGAAAGCAGGCTGCTTCCAAGGGGAATCCGAGAGGTTTGGCCATGAAGGCAGAGAGGAGCCCCAGCTGCAGGAGAACAGCAAACCCTGCGAGAAACCAACACATCCCCCCGTGCTGGATCACAGAATCCCTGCTCCTCCTCACTAGCCCAGAGTGTCCCAACTGGGCTGGGCTTAGCTCACCTTGGTTTTCCAGCTGAACAACTCGAGCAGACAAAAGATACCCCTAAAATAGAGGCAGAGGAAGGGAGATTTAGGAAAGGCCGTTGTCTCCCTCCTGTGGGGAGATACATAAATGAAATTAATGCCTTCTTCTCCCCCCAGCGTTGTGCTAATAAAATATTCCTTTTAAAGGAACGCTTTCCTGGCACTTTCCTGGTGTGTTTTCCCAGTATTTTGCCACGGCAAAGGCAAAAAAGAGGCCCTTTCCTTTTGGTTTTCCCCTCGAGCCCTAATAATGACATTGTGGGAGGTCAGGAGTGAAGGTGTCCAGGGTGAGTTCAGTCCTGTCCAACCTAAATCTGACCTGCAAACCTCCATTTCTTCCATCCTAAGAATGGGCAGAGCAGGAGGAGCCTCAACCCACAGCCTCCCAAACCTGGGCGAGCTCAACAACCCATTTTAGTGCATTTTGTCCTCTAAAAGCACAGAGAGATGCAAGTCATCATTGCTGAAGTCAACCCCAAAACCATTTATTTAAAATCAAGTCATCACAAAAACATCTCAAGGCCATAAAACACCGAGCCCTCGATAACTGTGCAAAATAAACACTTATTTTCGCGAGTGCTTGTTTTCGATGAGCAACACAACGAGTCTGTTCCGAAGGAACTTTATTTCCTTTTTGTAGGACTTGCAAAATAAGTCCTCCATCTTCTGGCGCAGGGCTCCGAGCGAGGGCAGGCTGTGGCAGCTGGGGATGTTTAGCAGGGTCTCAAAGAACTCCTTCCACAGCTCAGCGTTAACAAGCCTGCAAAAAGAACACCGAAAAAAAAAAAGCTAAATTCAAGCTGCTAAAATATGAATTTAGCTCCCCGGTCAGAGCTGCGATGGAATCAACAAACCAGACCAGGATTAACCATGGGTCTTTCTAAGGCAAAGGTTTGGGGAAAGGGTTTTTGGCACTGACCTCCTGAAGGTTCCCTCGGGCTTCCAGACCCCGTTTTCATTCTTCACTCGCATGTAGGACCCGAAGATCATGCAGTAAACCGTGGCTGCAATGCCAAAGTAGTCTGTCTGCACAAAGAACACACCAAGCTTCATGTTAAAAATATACCCAGACCACCAAAAAAGAGCTCAAAACCCCCTGTGGGGACAAGCTCTGCCAAAGGAGAGCCCGGGAGTGTGTTTGGAGGTACAACTCCGGCAGTAAAGTCTAATATTCCCGGACTCATCTTGGCAGGAGGCTCCAGGGAATCCCTCACCTGGTAGTTCCACGGTTTCTGCGTCAGCATCTCGATGCACTGGAACCCGGAGGTTTCACACCGGGCGGTGAACGCTGTTCTCTCGGGGAAGAGCGTCATGTCGATGCTCTGGCCGAAGTCAATGAGGGTCAAGCCGTGAGAGAGACCGTCTATGTCGCAGGTGTCGTTGTCCAGGAACCTGCAACAAGCACGACAAGAGCCCGGCACGTGAGCCGAGGCTCCAGTACCACGACAGGGCGTCTCCCGTGGGTGGGAAGCACTCGCCTTTCCCCGAGGATGAAGTTGTCGGGTTTGATGTCCCCGTGAATGATGTGGCAGCTGTGCAGCTCCTCCACCATACGAAGGATTTTCACAGCAAAGTAGATCACGAGGGCCTGAGGCATCACCTTCTCGGGGATCTTCTTGTAAAGGTTTATGGCGTTCTGGAAAACCCAAAGGACACACAGGGGGACAACTTGGTATGGATTAAAAAGGTCTGAGGTGATGGACAGAGACCCTCCAGAGCAGAGGCTGATGCCACTTACCAGCAGCGTTCCGTAGTTGTGGAGTTCACCCACCAAAATGCTCCCATTTCGGAAGAAGTGAGCAGAATAAAAGTGGGCGTAGAGGTGGTGCAGGCTGGGGTCGAGCCTTTCCACCAGCTGGTTTGCGATGTAGAACTCCCAAGGGTTGGCAGGTTTCTGGACCTGGAAGCAAGGAGTGGATTTACTGGGAAAATCTGTGAGCAGTAAAAGCAGAAGTTCCTCTCAGGCTGGGTTTTTTAGTGGGAGATTTGGCGTCTTCCCTTCTCAAACAAAGACGTATCATGCAATCATGGAATCCCAGGCTGGTTTGGGTCAGAAGGGACCTTAAAGATGATCCTATTCCAACCTGCCACAGGCAGGGACACCTTCCACTAGCCCAGGTTGCTCCAAGCCCCATCCAACCTGGCTTTGGGCACTTCCAGGGATGGGGCAGCCACAGCTTCTCTGGGAAAACTGTGCCAAGGCCTCACCTCCCCCTCACAGAAATGAACCTCAGGTCAATAACTCGGTGATTAATCCCCTCAAATCAGGAATCCAATTCCATGCCACACTTCCATTCTGGCTACACACTTTGGTGTATCCCTTGTGCTCAAAAGAAAACGTGATTCACCTTTTATCCCAAAAAAGTCTCACATAAGGTGTTAACACAAAGCAGGTTTTTTGCTGAAAGCCTTATGTTGATGAGAGGATGCATAAGAAGGTCCCAAGGACAGATCTGAATTGGAAAGGTTGGGGGAAGGTGTCACTGCTGTAAGACTTCAGAATTATCCCAGGAGAGCATTCCTGGCCCAGTCCCACTGACCTTGAACACGACTTTCTGATTGTTCCGAGGGTTACTGGCATCCAGGAGGGAAGCTTGATAGACTTGGGCAAAAGCTCCCTCTCCGACCAAGCAATCCACATGGAATGAGCTGGAACCTTAAAGAGGTGAACAACATCAGCTCCTGCTTGCAAACTCTGGGAAGAGAACCACTACTCAGGGAAAAAAAAAGAGAGCACCAGCCTATACAAATTATTTAAGCCCAGAGCTGTTTTTTTTTTCCCTACAAGTCATCCCTTCCACAGGAGAAAGCCTGGACTCACTCTTGAAACCAGGAGTGCCACATGCTAAAAAACCAGAGTTTCTATTTCGGTCTGACCCCCTGGAAGCGATCAAATTCCAAAGGCCGTGTCCTCAAAAGTAAACACCAATGTTTGAGTCCCACAGGGGTGTTGCAATCGCCGTCCCTACGGCTTTTGTTGACACGGGACCGCTGCTGTTCCATCCAGGGCTTGAGAGCTGTGTCCCAGATAGTGAGGAAAACAAGGAAAATGATCCCTCAGAGTCCCTCACCCAAAAGGCTTCTGCTACAAGAAACAAACCAACCCCTGGTCTAACCCCAAAGGTGAAGTTGGGATAATCTGGAAGGTATCTGGATGTACACACAAGGAAGCTGAATTCCAGAAGTTTTCCCAGGAAAACACTGAGAAATGCTTGAAAACGGGATATCTGGAGGAGCTCTTACCCAGTGGAAGCTGAGCCTTCAGCGTGATCAGTGGAAGAGCAAATTTCCACTCAAAGTAGTTGGTGTAGGTGTGGAGAGGTTTGGGAAGCTCCGACAAGAACCTGGCAATCAGTTCCTTATCCCAAGGGTTCTCCACAAGGACTTCATGGAAGAAAAAGAGAAGTATTTAAGCCATAAAGGTCATTTCAAAGAGGTCACACAAGGTTACACTTGAAAGAGCACCACTGATTCAAAGGAAATATCATAAAACATAAACCCCAAGAGGACTAAAAATTAAATATCCCCCAATTTGGACATTCCAGGTTGTTTACACCTGTTAAAGAAGCCGGAATTTCCCAAAGCATTTGGGCCTCGATGAGCACAGAACCTGTAAGTACTTCCAAGTATTCCTGCACTCTGGAATATCTTGGGCATCGTCCAACACAGGTACAACCCTCAGCTGTCCCTCCTCACATCCCTTGCAGGTGAGCAGCGACATCCTCCGAGGAGCCTCGGGATCGCTCACTGCAGGGCCCCCTGCTCCAACCTTGGAACACAGAGTAAAAAAACAGGGAATGCTCTGTGCCTGCAGCTCTCACGCTCCGGGCTGCGCCCCCTCCACGCAGCTTCTCCTGGGAAGTTCTGTCCAGCCCAGCACAGGAAGGTTCAGCTCTGCTCGTGGTGCTCTGCTCGTGTAACCGTTGGGAAGCGGCTGCCACGATTCCCTGGATCCCATTCCCGTGTTTCAGGGCGTTTCCTTGAGGCTCCCTTTGTCCCGTGGGGTGTTCGAGAGCAGGGCTAGGGGATTGAAACCAAAATATCGTTAACTGACCCTTCTGCCGTGGGGGTTTGGCACCTTCAGGAAGCAAAAACCTGTCAAATGCCCACACTCACAACCCTGGCCAACACTGAGATGAATAAAATGGTATTTTCCTAAGAAAACAAGATTTGGGCAAGTCCCATTCCCCAATACCTCATTATTTTCAAGTTCATCCACCAGTAGGGAAGAAAGCAGTGGATTTTTTGATACGGTAATTTTTAATTTAAACGTGGCAAAACTGAAATCCTGGAAGCATTTTGGGGGCGTTGTCACCCAACCCAGGTTCATTTATCCCCAGAGTGCTGAGAAGTGCCCTAAGCAGAGCCAGGCTCACGCAGATACACCAGATTCCTTGGAAAACTTGCACTGGGAGCAGCCAGAGCAGCCCAGCTCTGCTCAGGATGACCTGAAATGCCAGCAGGCCACGACATACCTTAATTTCTTGGGTTTGGTCTGTTTGTGCCCTTCTCCAGAAAACTCCAAGTCCATTTGTGGCAGGTCATCCCCGCAGGCTGAGCACAGGGAGCAGCAACAAGAGCAAATCAGCGTTTGTCTCCCCCAGACCCAGGAACATTTAGGGAATTCCCACCCACAGGTCCCCACAAAAACTAGAACTCCACAGGCCTAATTTAAAATATGGGAGCAAAGATCGGGGCTGGATTTCTCCAGGGAGTGTATTCCAAGACTAAAGAGGGGCAGAGCAGCACAGAGGTGGTGCTGGGATTCAGCCAGTGTTTGGATCTGCACGACCCCTTGGAATGGCTGGACACACCCACTGTCTTATCCCTTAAGTCTCTTTTCCCTCCAATTAGAAATCCTTGGAGAGCTGATGTGCTGGGCCAGCCTCCAGCTGGTTTTCCCACAGGGAACGTGGGCTCAGGAGTGGCAGCAGTGGGAGCCACCCTTGGGTGGGATTTGGCCAAAACTGGAGTCACGAAGCACCGAATTCAATGCCCTCATCCCAAAATATTCCTTATTTTACCTCTGTCTTCCACAGGCTGTAGGGAACAGGCTGCCAGGTAACTAAAGGGTGTTGAGACGAGCTGGGCAGCTCGTGCAAAGTCTCTGGTGTTGTTTGGACTGGCAGCCAGGGTTTTGTTGCTGCACTGGACATTCCACACCGTGTAATCATCCCTCAGGAATTCCGTGGTCCCCGTTTCTTCCTACACAGGAGAAAAGAGATAAAGATCTAAAATCAAACCAGCAGATTATCTGCACTGTAACCTCCAGCAGCCTCTGGCAATAATGGTGAGTCAGCTTGAGATGTTAGAAAAATAAAGAACTATTGGGAAAATGCAGGAATGGCAACAATAACCTACATCCCAAAGGTTTCCATAGCTTTGGACCAGACCTGAGTGTTGGCAATAATCTGCAGCAGGACACAAAAAATTGCCACAAGAGCCTGGAAGAGCCAATCTCACCATCCAGGGATCACTCATATCCAAGCAGACTGGGGTTTTGTGCATCTCCTTGGCTGTGGAATCTGCGAGGCTGGAAGATGAAAGGCCTCTTCCTGCCCCCCAAGCTGATGGATTCACGTAGGAACTGCAGCTGGACTCATTCCAGGGGTGGAGGCCTCCACTATCAAGCTCCCAGAAGTTTTATGAGAATTAACAATCAAACAAAGCTCATCCCGTTGGCAGGGAATGGGAAAGGGCATCCAGACTCCAGCTGGGCATCGTTCCCAAGAATATTGTGGGACTGGGAGAGGACAGAGGTAAAATCTGATGGCCCCTACAACTGCATAACCCACTTCCACAGCTCATCCTTGCAGGATCACCACTCACTTCTGCTGCACAGTCAGTCAAGGGACGTTGTCCAAGACTTCTGGGCTCCTCTGCCTTGTTCTTGTGCTCTGAGATCCTGAAAAACAGGGATTTTAGAAATCCTCTGCCCAGGAGCTTTCCCAGGCACCCTGACCGAAGCACACTTGCTTGGTTTAACTTCAATTTTCTTATATTTCTTTTTCAAGAGTCCCATTTGCAGCTACCTAGAGAAGCTGCAGCAGCTCCAAGAAACAAATTCCCCAGAAAATGAAACTGTCCAAACAGGGAAGTTGGGCAATTCCAGGACAGCAACTACAGCTTTTCTCATGCCCCTCTCCACACAGCCCCTACCAACTGTATCTAAGCCACTCCTGACACAGCCATGGCAAAGTGCTCTGGAATGGAATCAATCCCGCCTGGAATTTTTCACGAGCTGAGCTCAGCTGTTCCGTTTCCCCCTCCTTACCTGCTGTTCTCCTTTTCACTGTCATCCTGAAAGATGGAAAATGCAGGAGTGACAGGGACAACAATGTTAGTTTTCAAACACCCATCAGGCTCTGAAAAATAAGAGATAACAAATGTTATCTTCACCCAATAAAGATTATTTAAACAGCCCCGTTTCCCTCCCCTCCCCAGGTCCCTCCACCTGCAGAATTCCCGCTCAAAATCCCCTTTCCCATAAATGCTTGGGAATCAGATTTTTCCAGCCCAAAGCCAGCTGGGAAATCTCTCTGTGCTCACTCCTGTGAAACCTTGTGTTTCAGCCTGGCCTAACTCTTACGACAAGGACCCCACGGGAGGTGGAAAACGGGAAATCAAGGATGGAACGTCATGGATTGGGAAAAGAAATAGCACACACCATTTTTCCTGAAAAAGGCTTCCAGTTCTTCGGTGCTGTTTTCCAGGGGTTCAGGCAAGATGGGTGTTTGAAACATATCCATGAGAAAGCCTAACAAATGAAGCAAAATGGAAGGGAAAATGAGGGGGAAATAAGGAAAAATAAATCAATACTTTTTTGAAAAGTAAATAAAAAAACACCCTACAGGAATAACACTTGCAGAAAAAGGAAATTTTCAGAGCCTCATCCACAGTGTAGTATTCAAATCAAATGCCAATTATAACAGTCTTAAAAGGTAATTAATTGTAATGGTCTCATCATTTATCAAATGCCAGTGACAATTATTCCTCCCTGATGCATTGAAACCCCCTGGACAACTGAACAGACACAGGGAGGTCCAGTTTGGCCACCACACACCTTCCAAGGTCTCCCAAGGGGGCAAATTCTCCTTTAATTTCCTGGGTATTTGGAAAACTAATGAATGCCACAAGTTTTTGGGGTTTACTTTCCTTTCTAGAGAGATTTAATTCAGCTCAACATCAACCAGAGCTGACAGCTTCCAGATTAGCCTGCTGCCTGCAAACAGGAGTCCCTGACAGCAGTGACAAGAGGAGCTCAGAGTACACACAGTCCCAAAGCAGACTGGCAGTGACTTATCTGGGAAATTATGGGATGTGGGTGCTGGGATGCTGTTAAAGCATCTACTTCTGGCCCAAAGTTCTGGGTCATCCAAATCCCCTCCGAGGGTTAACAACTTAATATTTTCCTCGCTGACTGAATGGTGCACTTGCCCATCACTACAGAACTTCCTTGGCTAGTGGAGCACCCAGATTTCCAGGCCAGATCCCACTGACTCCAGAGGGAGCAGAGTGTTATTCCAGATCTTACCCAAGGCTTCCTTGGTGTGCACAGTGGGCGACGGCTGCACCTTGAAGGGCGTCGCCTGCGTCCCTCCTCCCAGAGAGGTGTTTGGGGTGGCCTGGGAAACATTGCCAGAGGCAAAGGAACAATTTCCACCTCTGGAGGCTGGAAAAGAAAACGGAGAGGTCGTTCCTGAAGGAGCCTGGGGTTGTTCATGGACATTCCAGCAACGAGAAAAATGTTAGTGGGGGGAAGTAAACAAGGCGAGCAGCGGGATGACGGCGCAGGGTTTTGGGAGGGAATTTTGGCTTGTTCGGGGATCTGCATGGCAGATTCCCAGGGGAGACCGCCCTGAGGGACAAGAGGAATCTCTGGGTGGCCTCTGAGGAATCTGTCTGCAATTCACAGGAATGGTCTGATCTATCCCAGCAAGGACAAACAGGGATCTCCCGACCGCACTGGAAAAGGGACTGCAAGGGAGGTGGGAACAGGGGCTGGATTCATGGAAGGGATAGAGAGACCTTGCCCAGACACACAGGGATGGAGTCAGGGAAGTCAAAATGTTTTGCTAGGGTTGGAACCAGTGTCCACATGCAATTATTGATGCCCAGCCAGGAACAGTCACACCAACAGCATCACTGCCCATCCGAACTGTGCTCCTCACCTTCCTTCCCATCCACAGCAGGAGTTAATCCAGTGGGTCTGTTGCTGAGGTGCCTTCAGAGGAAAGAGTAGGCACATTAGCTTGGAATAAAAACTATTTATATCCCATTTTAATCCCTATTTAAATGAACTGGGAAGTCCTTTAGAATATTATGAAATATCAATCCCTGAAGGACCCTCCTACAGCTGACAGTACACATAAAACCTGGAAGGCAGCAGAGTCCTTTAGAAAGGTTAAAATGCATTAAGCAGTTTTTTGGACACAGTTTGCCTCCAAGGAATTCCATGATACGAGTGAATAACTGGTTCCAACTTGGTCAAGCCCACTCAGCCACCTTCCATTTGCCAAGCTGGGTTTCTCCCTCTGCCCCCCAATTCTGTGTCCTCTGCTGGCCCAATCCCACAGCAGAAGTGCAGGAGAAAAACACCAACACTTTTTATCCTTCTCTAGAGACCTCTGAGTGGGACCTGCAGGAACAAAGCATTCGTAGTGTTTATTCCAGGTGTGCCAGGGACAGCCAGGCAGTTACACACCGAAATTGCTCTCATCAAAAATAACCAAAGCAGGTTGAAGGAATTAAACACTGTAATGAGGACTAAGTTTGCTCTATGCCTAACAAATACCAGTTTCCACAGGCAATTTCAGGTGGGTGTTGTTTCTTTTTTCGCAGAAGGGGTAGAAAGGCTCCTTTTTAGTTAATTCTCAGCTGGTGGACACAAATTGAAGGGGCCTGTTCATACTCACTGTTGCAGAGCTGACTGGGGCTGTGCCCGTTCCTGAGCTGAGACAGCACTGAAGGGAGGGTGTAGCAAACTCTTCTGGAGCTCCCCAAGCTCTGGCTGAGCTGTGGCTGTGTCCTTTTCCTCCCTTCCTTCCCACAGGGAGACCGATGTGAGCCGGCGGCCGAGGGGCTTCGCTGGCAGCAGGGTGGGAGCAGGGGCTGGGCAAACACTGGGCTGGGGCTGCTCTGGCCCCTTGGGCACATCTGGGGCTGGACCAGCTGCCATGCGGTTCCCTGGCAGGGGTGTGCTGGGCCTGGCACACAGGGGCACCTGTAGGGATGAGAAAGGACACTCAAACATCCAACAAAGTCCAGCTGAGAAGTGTCCCTGGACACCCAAGCACCCCCCAAGCACAGCCACTGCCATTGTCCCTTTAGTTCTGCACGACTAGAACAGCTTTTCACACTTTGGAGAACTTTCTAAAACCGAATTCTAGAGATGCAAACCCAAACTTTGGGGTGTAACCATTAAAATCTGAGTATTCCAAGTTGCTGCAAGTATCTGTATTAGCATTGCAGCCAGAACTTCCAGATTTGGTGAACAATCCACTCTGGTTCCTAAAGCACGGTCAAATTTTGCGGGACAAAATCCATGCCCATCCCAGGACACACTCACCACCCTCTGGACTGCTTCAGCTGCTGGTTCCAGCCTGGTTTCCTCTAGGCTTTTGCTGAGCTGGGTGAGCTCTTCCAGCTTCTTCTGCAGGGCCTGGAGTTCCAGCATAGCCGACTCCTTTTTCCTCAGGGAGTCCCTCTCCTCTTCCTCTGAGGATTAAACAACGATATTCAACAGAACAATTAATCCTGGGCCTCTCCATGTGGCTGCACTTCAAATTTAGATATATTTGGTCTGCACCACAGTAATTAGCACTGCTAATTGCTCACTGCTTTCCTCAGGAGAACTACCAGGGCAACCTGGCCTCAAAAAAGACAGACCCAGGGGACGAGCTGAAGCAGGAAGGAGTTGTTTGGATAGGTGGAAAAAAGAGGGGTACCCAGTTCCTGCTGCCTCCTGAGGCGCTTGTATCTCCTGAAGTATCTCTGGGCCCTCAGCTCCTCGAAGGAGAGCTCGGAGCCCTCGCACAGCAGCAGGTTCTTGTCGTACATCGGGACCTGCTCACACTCAGCAGCGCCAGCAGAAGGGGGCTTGGGAAGGACCTCGGATTTGGAGATGTAGGTGATGTACCTCCTGGGAGGAAAAAAGCGGGAGAGGGTCAGGTTTGCTGGATTTATCCTCGGAGTGAGCTCATTTTCATAGGATGTGGCTTTAAAAACCCACCCAAACACTTACACTTCTTCTTTTCCGGTAGCACAGGACTGGGCATCAGCAGCATCAGGACCCTAAAGCAGAGCAGGGGGGAGAAAACATCAAACTAAAAGAGAAAATAAAATCCAAGCAGCACGACTGGCAGAGAATCCGCTGATAACATCATTCCTTCCAAGAATAATGAGGCATTCCTATGGAGATGTGGTGCAGCAGGAAAACATCAGGGACAGCTTTAAGCCACACCACACTCCTGTATTTTATCTTTCCTTTTCACTCAAGCCCATCAATCCAAAGTGCCCAAATTCTTCATGATTTACCTGAATTTTGCAGGGATTAACATTCGACTCCTCTTTTAGAGGAGCCATTTGATTCACAGTATTGGAGGTCTGGAGTGGTTTTACAACAGCAGCACCTGGGACAGAAAGCATAACATAAATATTTGTACTCACTAATGAGCAGAAATCATTTGCTCATTGGTGCATTTTTATTGACTTGAAGCACTGGAAAATTAGTAACTTGTTTTGAATACAGTCTGCCTAAGAATTTTTAATATGGTCAGGAAAACAGGGGGAAAATGAAGCAGAAAAAATTGTTTTCTTCAATGGCAAAACTCACTGATGGAGGTAAAAGATTCATTTAGTGGAGTTACGACTCAGACAGGTGTTTTCAGCCTCACCTTGCAAGGGATGACTCCGAGGATCAGAACTCTGCAACCAGCTAAATTGCAAAAAAAAAAAAAAAAAAGCAAGTTATTACCATGAAATCCTCTGCCTCCCTCTCCTCCCACCTCCCAGGAAACCTTGGACCTCCTGGTGCAATCATGCCCTGAAATGCAACAGGAAAACTCAGGATTTTTATTGTGTGTGGACATCTCCTGTTCCCTCCACGGCTGCAAAACTAAAACCGCTGCAAAGGGCAGCAGGAAAATAAAACAGGATGTTTACTTTGAATTTTATATTACATTTTATGTGGTTTCTTGCCTTTGGCTCCTCCCAGTTAAATACTGAAAACTCCAGGACTCTGAGCTCAGGGATTTGCTTTCTGGGCACTATTTCACTGAGGATACCCTGGGGCAGTTTTTCTCAGCAAACCTTCCAAACCCCCCAGCAAATACTGAACAGCAGAGAAGCGTTTCATTAAACATTTAGCAAAAACCACCATCAATCTGCCTTTGCTCCAGCAGAGAAAATAACGAGCCACGGGCCACGTCCGGTTAATTAGGAGTAATAATGAGCATTATAAGTGAGGAAGAGATGCCCTGGAGTTACCAGTGGAGCTGCTGCAGGTTCTCCCGGGGCTGGGCCTGGTTGTGGAGCCCTTTCTGGAGCACAGCCCCTGCCCCCTGCACGTTGCCTTCACTCGCCAGCTGCTGAGCCCAAGCCACGTAGAAATCCGAGGACTGTGCTCCGATTCCCTGCCCGTGCAGGTACTCAAAGTACTGGCCAGGGGAAGAGATGAACTCTGCCTGCACGGGAGGAGGTGCACAAGCCATAAGAACTCGCAAAAAAAACTATCCAAGGCAAAACCCCCCCCCCACACACTGTCCCTTCAGCAAGACTCACTTTCTGCAGGGAATTTGAATTCAGTGCCCTTCCCCAAAGGCTCCCTCTCCTCCCACGGCTCTTTGCAGCCCCAGAACTGCTCTGTTAATACTTTAGGACAGTTTAATTCCCCAAAAAATGTAGGTTTACCCACCAGCTTGACGCAGTACTTGATGAACCGCGGGTCCTGCTGGTACCTCGTGTCGCCCAGGAACATCTTCACCAGCTCCTCCAGGAGCCTGGGCCACAGGGACTGCTTCTCCTGGAGCGGGAGACATCCTTCTGCCCACTGAGCGTACCTGGAAACGTGCCGGGGTCAGCACCGAGCCAGGGAACCACCCGAGACAGGGATGGGGCAGCTCCGGAGCCAGGGATGGGGCGATCCCTGAGCAGGGGATGGGGCAATTCCTGAGTCAAGGATGGGGCAATTCCTGAGCCAGGGATGGGGCGATCCCTGAGCAGGGGATGGGGCGATCCCTGAGCCAGGGATGGGGCGATTCCTGAGCAGGGGATGGGGCAATTCCTGAGCCAGGGTTGGGGTGATCCCCGAGCCGGGGCAATTCCTGAGCGGGGGAACCTCCGGAATCAGGGATGGGGCAACATCTGGACACCCGAACCGGCCCCGCGCTCACCTGTCCCAGGGCTCCAGCGGGTCTGGCCCTCGATAATTCCGGATCTGAGCCTCGTAGCTCCTGCAGGAAAAAGGGCAGGTCGGGTTGGGATCGCGGCAGAGCCCCGGGGGGGGCCGAGCCCCGCGATCCCCCGTGGATCCCGATCCCATCGGCGCCGCCGTCCCGCTCACCGCCCGCTCGCGGCCATCGCGCTCCAACCGCTCCCGCGATTCAAACTGGCCGCGCAACGCCCCCCCATTGGCTGCCCCGATCCGCGCACCGCTCTCCCATTGGTCACCGCGAGGATCGCCCCGCCCCCAAATCGTCGGTGCCGCGGTCCCATTGGCTGGATCGTCTGTCAATCGCGCAGGGTCTCCAAGAGACTCCCCCCTCCGGCGTGAAGTCCGAAACATGAAATAAGACTAAAAATTAAAATAAGACACGGAAAATAAAATAAAAAAAACCCCACATAAATAAAAATTAAAAAAAGAGAGAATAATAACGCGCCGAAAAGAACTACAGCGAAATGAAAAGAAAAAAAAAAGAGAAAAGAAATAAAGCATTTTTTTTTTAAAGGGGATAAAAAGGGGGTAAAAGAGACTGCACTGAAAAAAAATATAAAGAAGCCAGTGAGTCCTCCAAGACCATCGAGACTGAGCCGGAACCACAGAGTCCGAGCCCGGAAGTGTCTGCTCATCCCTCCCCCCCCCCCCCAACATGGAGGCATCCCGGTGGGAGCCCCTCGGCCGCTGCTGCTGCGATAGAGACTCGCCCTGGGAGCTCCTCTGCCACCAGAACTCTGCGTGTTCGCACCGGTGAGAGCGGCACTGGGGCTCCCCGGGAGGAGCTGGGGGGTGCTGCGCGGGGAGGGGCAGGCACGGAGCTTCTCCTGCCCCGATTGCCCGCGAGGGTCCGTGGGTGCCACGCGGGGAGGCGGATCCTGATGGAGAGCTGATCTGGAGAGCGTGGTCTGCAGCCCACAGTGTTCGGCAGGACCAGAGGGAGCCAGGATGGATTCTCCTGGTCGGCTGGGCCAGCACTCGCTGTTGTGAGTTCCCCTCTCTCAGAGATAATTAAAATAT
>NW_020956327.1:13381-14835 GCF_003031625.1 Empidonax traillii | reverse complement strand
CAGGCGGCGGCGCTGTCGGGGCTGCAGTACCGGCCGTGTCCGCCAGGCGGAGACTGCGGGGCAGGCACTGCGGGACACGGCCCGGGGTGGGGAGGGGGCGCCGCGGGTGGGACCCCGTGCGGGGGGGGAATATGGTGCCCCTGAAATGGGGGCCTGTGCTGGGCTATTGCACCGCCACCCCTCGTGTTTTGGGATAAACCCTCTGGGGAGCCATGGCAACAGCAGGGGGAGAGCCAGGAGCCTCTGACTTCCACAGAGCACTGAGTTTCCCTCTGCTCCGTTTCAGGACAGCACAAAGCCTTGAAGTGGGAGCAGTTCTGCCAAATCTCTGGGGTGTGAGCAGCCACAGGCAAGAGGCTCCAGCCCTGCTGTTCTGAGCTGGAGGCACCTGGTCCTGTCCATGGGGTGGGGTGAGTCAGAGGGACAGGTTTCCCTTCTGCTGCCTGTTGGCATTTGCTCCTTGGGCAAGGGCTCTTTTTGCCACTGCAGGCTGATCCAGGTTGCAGAAATGTTTTCTGAACTGTTTCCTCTCGCTTTGGCTGACAGATCTCCTCTTTCTGCCTTGGGATTTGCAGCTGTTCCCTGCCTGATCTGGCTGTGAGTTGGTGTGGGATGGAGAGAGCAAGCAGAGGAGCCTCAAGCTGGAGTGGGGCAGGAGAAAGGCCCTGAGGGCAAAGGGACCTCCCTGTGTGCCCAGGGCCCTGCAGGGGACAGAATGGACACTCTGGGGTCACCCTGAGGGGGGAGTGGAGAGCCTGGGGGCAGAATGTGAGTTCAGCTCCAGGGAATAAATAGGGGATGTTTGTGAGGGAAGAGCTGAGGTGTTGTTTTGTGAAGAGAATGCACAGTTATGGGTTAACAAAACTAAAATCAGAAACATAGATAAAAGCAGAAGCAGGGGAAAAAACTGAGTGTTATTTGTAGGAGAGAGAATGACCAGTGAGAGGTAAACTGAGACCATCAGCAGTGGGCAGGTAAGGAAAGCTTTGGGGATAAATTTTAAGAAAATCTCTATGGTATAAAGTGAAGCTTTGGAGGGAAAGATGAGTTAATCAAAAGTTGCTGAGAGAGAAAACTTATGTGTTAAATCTGAGATAATCTCTGGGAGAGAGAATGAAGATCTTTTTTTAGGAAAAGAGGTGATGAGCTCTGGTTGGAGGGGCAGGTTTTTGGACGTAAAAAGGAGGCTGATTCTCTCCAGGCAGTGAATGCAAATATTGAGGTGATCAGTGGTGGACAGGTATGAAAAATTTGGGGTGTTGTTAAACTTCAGGTGATCTGGTGGGTAGAGATTGAGTGTTTGGAGGTAAATTGAGGTTGTCAGCAGTGGAGAGGAGGGGATGGTTTTGGGGTCTCCCTTGGGTTGCTGGTTTGTGCCGTGGCTGCAGCGAGGCTGAGCCCCGTCCCTGCTGTTGCAGGAGCGTCCCGGGGCGGGGGCTGTGCGGCAGAGAGGG
>NW_020956327.1:11736-13360 GCF_003031625.1 Empidonax traillii | reverse complement strand
CGCGAGGGTCCGTGGGTGCCACGCGGGGAGGCGGATCCTGATGGAGAGCTGATCTGGAGAGCGTGGTCTGCAGCCCACAGTGTTCGGCAGGACCAGAGGGAGCCAGGATGGATTCTCCTGGTCGGCTGGGCCAGCACTCGCTGTTGTGAGTTCCCCTCTCTCAGAGATAATTAAAATATTAAATAATAATTTAAATTTAAATATTTTATTAATTTAAATATTTTTAAATCTTTCCATCCTCAGCAGTGCCCCGGCATGGGAGAGAGCCCTTCCCACCAGCCCCGTGGAGTTTTCTGCGCTGGCACTTGCCTTGCTCCCGGCTTTGAAAAAAAAATTTCTCTTGGGCCAAAAACATCAGTGCAGTTGTTCAGATTTAACCGCCGGACTTTTCCCTGCCTTTCCAGGAGGGAACGGACACGCCGAGGTGATCAGCGGCGGGCGGTGAAACTGCAGGGGATGGCCGGGGAATGTGGCGGTGCCGGCGCTGCAGTACCGGCCGTGTCCGCCAGGCGGAGACTGCGGGGCGCCCCCCGAGGGTCCCCGCGGGGCTGGGCCAGAGCCGGGCAGGGCGGGGAGGGAAGGGAGGGAGGGCTGAGGGGAGATGGCTGGGAGTGTTGGGATGAGCCATGCAGGGAAGGGAGGGAGGGCTGAGGGGAGATGGCTGGGAGTGTTGGGATGAGCCATGCAGGGAAGGGAGGAAGCAGGAACTGAACTCAGGGGCTCAGCTGCTCCTGCCCCAGAGAGCATCACTGAAATCAGCATCAATGGCCTGCCCTCTGCACACTGCCAATTGTTCACCCAACAAAAGTCCAAAGCGTGTTAGTTTGGTTTGAGCCACTTAAAATACCTTTAAAGCAAAATAAATCACCATTTCCTTCTTCTTGTTTCCTTTTAGATGGTGGAACTGCCTGTCTGTCTGTGAGCTGAGCTCTGGCTGCAGGGGCCTGTCAGGCATTATTAGCTGTGAGTGCATGTTCTTCTCAATGGAAATCATTCTCACTTAGGTTGCAGACATGTTTTCTAAAGCCTTTTCCTTTCCTCTCGCTTTGGCTGATAGATCTCCTCTTTCTGCTTTAGGATTTGCAGCTGTTCCCTTCGGTCATTTCCCTGCCTGATCTGGCTGTGAGTTGGTGTGGGATGGAGAGAGCAAGCAGAGAAACCTCAAGCTGGAGGGGGGCAGGAGAAAGGCCCTGAAGGCAAAGGGACCTCCCTGTGTCCCCAGGGCCCTGCAGGGGACAGAATGGACACTCTGGGGTCACCCTGAGGGGGGAGTGGAGAGCCTGGGGGCAGAATGTGAGTTCAGCTCCAGGGAATGAATAGGGGATGTTTCTGAGGGAAGAGCTGAGAGGTTTTTTTGGGAAGAGAATGCAAAGTTATGGGTTTACAAAGCAAAAATCAGAAAAGTTTAAAATCAGAAGGAGAAATGTGGGGGTAAAACTGAATGTTATTTGTAGGGGAGAGAATGACCAGTGAGAGGTAAACTGAGGCCATCAATAGTGGTTAGGTAAGGAATGTTTTGGAGGTAAAAGTTTAGAAAATCTCTAGGGTAGAAATTAAACAATTAGAAGTAAAAATGAGTTAATCAGAGATGTTTAGGAATAGAAAACTTTAGAGGTTAAATCTG
>NW_020956327.1:7341-9384 GCF_003031625.1 Empidonax traillii | reverse complement strand
GCGGGTGGGACCCCGTGCGGGGGGGGAATATGGTGCCCCTGAAATGGGGGCCTGTGCTGGGCTATTGCACCGCCAGCCCTCGTGTTTGGGGAGAAACCCTCTGGGGAGCCATGGCAACAGCAGGGGGAGAGCCAGGAGCCTCTGACTGCCACAGAGCACTGAGTTTCCCTCTGCTCTCTTTCAGGACAGCACAAAGCATTGAAGTGGGAGCAGTTCTGCCAAATCTCTGGGGTGTGAGCAGCCACAGGCAAGAGGCTCCAGCCCTGATGTCCCAGAGAACATCACTGAAATCAGCATTAATGCCCTGGCCTGTGCCCACTGCCAGTTGTTCACCCCACAAAATTCCAAAGCAAGTGTTGCTTCTGTTTGAAGAACTGAAAAGATCTTTAAAGCCAAATAAATCACCATTTCTTTCTTCTGGTTTCCTTTTAGATGGTGGAATTGCCAGTGTGTTCGTGAGCTGAGCTGTGGCTGCAAGGGACTGTCAGGCACTATTGGCTGGGAGTTCATGTTCTTGTCCCTGGGAAATTGGAAATCATTCTCAGGTAGGTTGCAGAAACGTTTTCCTCTGCCTTTGGCTGATAGATGTCCTCTTTCTGCCTTGGGATTTGCAGCTGTTCCCCCCTGGCGAGGGTCAGAAGAAAGGCCCTGAAGGCAAAGGGACCCCCTTGTGTCCCCAGTTCTGGGTTCCCCAAGCTAAAATGGGAAAGGTAGAGGAAGGAAAAGTGTGGGGGTCAAACGGAATGTTATTTGTAGGGGAGAGAATGACCAGTGAGAGGTGAACTGAGGCCATCAGCAATGGGCAGGTAAGGAGAGCTTTGGGGGTAAAACTTGAGAAAAGCTCAAGGATCGAAAATGAACCTTTGGAGGTCAAAATGAGTTCATCAGAGGTGTGCAGGAAGAGAAAAGTTTAGGGGTTATATCGGAGGTGATCTTTGGGGGAGACAATGAAGATCTGGTCTTAACAAAAACAGGTGATGAGTTGGGGCTGGCAGGTCAGGTTTGGGGGCTTCAAAAGGAGTTTGATTCTCTGTAGGCAGTGAATGCAAATCTGGAGGTGATCAGCAGTGGAGAGGAGGGGATCCTTTTGGGGTCAGAGCTTGGGCAGGAAGTGAACTCAGGAGCTCAGCTGCTCCTGCCCCAGAGAGCATCACTGAAATCAGCATCAATGGCCTGCCCTCTGCACACTGCCAATTGTTCACCCACCAGAAGTCCAAAGCGTGTTGGTTTGGTTTGAGCCACTTAAAATACCTTTAAAGCAAAATAAATCACCATTTCCTTCTTCTTTTTCCTTTTAGCTGGTGGAACTGCCTGTCTGTCTGTGAGCTGAGCTCTGGCTGCAGGGAACTGTCAGGCATTATTGGCTGTGAGTGCATGTTCTTCTCAATGGAAATCATTCTCACTTAGGTTGCAGACATGTTTTCTAAAGCCTTTTCCTTTCCTCTCGCTTTGGCTGACAGATCTCCTCTTTCTGCTTTAGGATTTGCAGCTGTTCCCTTCAGTCATTTCCCTGCCTGATCTGGCTGTGAGTTGGTGTGGGATGGAGAGAGCAAGCAGAGGAACCTCAAGCTGGAGAGGGGCAGGAGAAAGACCCTGAGGGCAAAGGAACTTCCCTGTGTCCCCAGGGCCCTGCAGGGGACAGAATGGACACTCTGGGGTCACCCTGAGAGGAGAATGGAGAGCCTGGGGGCAGAATGTGAGTTCAGCTCCAGGGAATGAATAGGGGATGTTTCTGATGGAAGAGCTGAAGGGTTTTGTTGAGAAGAGAAAGCAAAGTTATGGGTTAACAAAGCTCAAATCAGAAAAGTTTAAAATCAGAAGGAGAAATGTGGGTGTATAACTGAATGTTATTTATAGGGGAGAGAATGACCAGTGAGAGGTAAACTGAGGCCATCAATAGTGGTTAGGTAAGGAATGTTTTGGAGGTAAAAGTTTAGAAAATCTCTAGGGTAGAAATTAAACAATTAGAAGTAAAAATGAGTTAATCAGAGATGTTTAGGAATAGAAAACTTTAGAGGTTAAATCTGATGATCTCTGGGAGAG
>NW_020956327.1:0-1829 GCF_003031625.1 Empidonax traillii | reverse complement strand
GACCCCCTTGTGTCCCCAGTTCTGGGTTCCCCAAGCTAAAATCGGAAAGGTAGAGGAAGGACAAGTGTGGGGGTCAAACGGAATGTTCTTTGTAGGGGAGAGAATGACCAGTGAGAGGTAAACTGAGGCCATCAGCAATGGGCAGGTAAGGAGAGCTTTGGGGGTAAAACTTGAGAAAACCTCAAGGATCGAAAACGATCCTTTGGAGGTAAAACTGAGTTCATCAGAGGTGTGCAGGAAGAGAAAAGTTTAGGGGTTCTATCGGAGGTGATTTCTGGGGGAGAGAATGAAGATCTGGTCTTAACAAAAACAGCTGATGAGTTGTGGCTGGCAGGTCAGGTTTGGGGGCTTCAAAAGGAGTTTGATTCTCTGCAGGCAGTGAATGCAAATCTGGAGGTGATCAGCAGTGGAGAGGAGGGGATCATTTTGGGGTCAGAGCTTGGGCAGGAAGTGAACTCAGGAGCTCAGCTGCTCCTGCCCCAGAGAGCATCACTGAAATCAGCATTATTGCCCTGGCCCGTGCCCACTGCCAATTGTTCACCCCACAAAAGTCCAAAGCGTGTTGGTTTGGTTTGAGCCACTTAAAATACCTTTAAAGCAAAATAAATCACCATTTCCTTCTTCTTTTTCCTTTTAGCTGGTGGAATTGCCTGTCTGTCTGTGAGCTGAGCTCTGGCTGCAGGGGCCTGTCAGGCATTTTTGGCTGTGAGTGCATGTTCTTCTCAATGGAAATCCTTCACATTTAGGTTTCAGACATGTTTTCTAAAGCCTTTTCCTTTCCTCTCGCTTTGGCTGACAGATCTCCTCTTTCTGCCTTGGGATTTGCAGCTGTTCCCTTCGGTCATTTCCCTGCCTGATCTGGCTGTGAGTTGGTGTGGGATGGAGAGAGGAAACAGAGGAGCCTCAAGCTGGAGAGGGGCAGGAGAAAGGCCCTGAGGGCAAAGGGACCTCCCTGTGTCCCCAGGGCCCTGCAGGGGACAGAATGGACACTCTGGGGTCACCCTGAGGGGAAAGTGGGGGCAGAATGTGAGTTCAGCTCCAGGGAATAAATAGGGGATGTTTCTGAGGGAAGAGCTGAGGGGTTTGGTTGGGAAGAGAAAGCAAAGTTATGTGTTAACAAAGCAAAAATCAGAAAAGTTTAAAATCAGAAGGAGAAATGCGGGGGTATAACTGAATGTTATTTGTAGGGGAGAGAATGACCAGGGAGAGGTAAACTGAGGCCATCAATAGTGGTTAGGTAAGGAATGTTTTGGAGGTAAAAGTTTAGAAAATCTCTAGGGTAGAAATTGAACAATTAGAAGTATAAATAAGTTAATCAGAGGTGTTTAGGAAGAGAAAACTTTAGGGGTTAAATCTGATGATCTCTGGGAGGGCAAATGGTGATGTTCTTTTAGAAAAAGAGGTGCTTAGTTGTGTCTGGAAGGGCCGGTTTGGGGCTTAAAAAGGTGGTTGATTTTCTCCAGGCAATGAATGCAAATATTGAGGTGATCAGTGGTGGACAGGTATGGAAAATTTGGGGTGTTGAACTTCAGGTGATGTGGTGGGTAGAGCCTGAGTGTTTGGAGGTAAATTGAGGTTGTCAGCAGTGGAGAGGAGGGGATGGTTTTGGGGTCTCCCTTGGGTTGCTGGTTTGTCCCGTGGCTGCAGCGAGGCTGAGCCCCGTCCCTGCTGTTGCAGGAGCGTCCCGGGGCGGGGGCTGTGCGGCAGAGAGGGCAGGGGGGCTGTGGAGCTGCCCCGGGGGGTCCTTTGCAGGCGGCGGCGCTGTCGGGGCTGCAGTACCGGCCGTGTCCGCCAGGCGGAGACTGCGGGGCAGGCACTGCGGGACACGG
>NW_020956326.1:177341-178786 GCF_003031625.1 Empidonax traillii | reverse complement strand
AGGGGGGGTTTGGGCACCCCCAGCCCCGAATTCTGCCGGCAGGGGGGGGCTGGAGCTGACTCAGGCACTTCCCGGGATGGGGACGGATTTGGGGACGTGGGATGGACACGGGGATGGACACGGAGCTGGTGACCCCAGCCTTGGGTGTTCCCAGCTTTGGGTGGGTGTCCCCAGCTCCAGGTGTTCATATCCATGGGTGTCCCCAATCTGGGTGTCCCAGGGTGGGTGTTCCCAATCTGGGTGTCCCATCCCGGGGTGGGTGTCCCAATCTGGGTGTTCCCAATTTGGGTGTCCCCATCCCTGGATGGATGTCCCCAATCTGGGTGTCCCATCCTGGGGTGGGTGTCCCAATCTGGGTGTTCCCAATTTGGGTGTCCCCATCCCTGGATGGATGTCCCCAATCTGGGTGTCCCATCCTGGGGTGGGAGTCCCCATATTGGGTGTCCCATCCTGGGGTGGGTGTCCCCATATTGGGTGTCCCATCCCAGGGTGGGTGTCCCCAATCTGGGTGTCCCATCCTGGGGTGGGTGTCCCCAATCTGGATGTCCCAGGGTGGGTGTCCCCATCCCAGGGTGGGTGTCCCCAATCTGGGTGTCCCATCCTGGGGTGGGTGTCCCCATATTGGGTGTCCCCACTGCAGGGTGGGTGTCCCCAATCTGGGTGTCCCATCCTGGGGTGGGAGTCCCCATATTGGGTGTCCCCATCCCAGAGTGGGTGTCCCCAATTTGGGTGTCCCATCCTGGGGTGGGTGTCCCCAATCTGGGTGTCCCCATCCCAGAGTGGGTGTCCCCAATCTGGGTGTCCCATCCTGGGGTGGGAGTCCCCATATTGGGTGTCCCATCCCAGGGTGGGTGTCCCCAATCTGGGTGTCCCACCCCTGCCTCGTCCCCATCTCAGGGTGTCCCCAGCCCCTCCAAACCTGCTGCCTCCTCCTCACATGATTTTTTTTTTTTAGGCGATTTCCAGCGATTTTTGGGCCGTTTCCCCACCCGGAGCCTTCGCTGCCAAACCGACCCTCCCCCGGGGTTTGGGGCTGGGGGGATGGACCCCAAATCCTGACCCCAATTCCCCCCGGGGCTGCAGCTCCCCCTGCTCCTCCCAGGGGCTGCAGGGACACCCCTGGCACCACCCTCCAAGATCCCAAATCCCTCCCTGCCACCACAGCCCTTCCGCTCCTACCGCTCCTCCTTTTTTTTTTTTTTTTAAAATCTATTTTTTTCCTTTTTATTTTTTTGTCTTAAATAGATCTCTTTCTCTCTCTCTCTCTCTCTCTGAAATAAGCTTTTTTTTTTTTTTTAAAACACACGTTTGGACACAAAATAAAGCTTTGGATTTACATGGAAGCTCTTTTCCATGCCGACAGAGCCACTTTCCATCCCCACCTCGTGCTTTCCTTTGCCTTTCCAAGAAAAAGGTCCTTGGCTACGAGGGATCCTCCGGGAGGG
>NW_020956326.1:162283-174704 GCF_003031625.1 Empidonax traillii | reverse complement strand
CCTAGTGTGGGGTGGAGCAGCAGCTGTGCCCTGGTACAGGGCTTGGTATCACCTGCTGTGGGACTGAGCATCTCCCAGTACGGGACTGAGCATCTCCCAGTATGGGATGGAGCACAGGTATAGGGGTCTGAGCACCAGTATGGGGTCTGAGCAGGGCTGTGGGGTCACACAGTGCCCGTCCCAGGTCCAGCTGGCTCCTGCAGGGCCAGCACAGCCCCAGTTTGCCAGAGCCAGGGAAGGGCAGCTGGAGCAGCCAGGCCTGGGAAGGGCAGTTGCAGCAGCTGGGCCCGGGGCCAGCAGGGCCACATGAGCCACTGCTGCTTCCTGGAGGAAAAAACCCAGGCCCGGAGCACGTGGTGAGGGAGCCCCTCCCGCCCCCACAAGGGCCCTGCTTGACCCTCCCCTTGCTCCAGCCTCATCCCTCTCTCCTCTCCTGTGTGGAACACGCAGATCCCCACATGGCCACCCGTTGCCTTCACCCACAGGGCTCCCAAAACCCTAAACCTGCAGGGAAAGGATCCAAAAACCCCAGTTGGGGTCGTGGCCACCTCCGAGGGGTGGCCTGGATGGAGAACCAGAGGGGATGCAGCAGCACAGCCGAACTGGCCTTTGGAAATTCAAATTGTTTCGTGTTATAAAACCCCCCTTCTCTCTCTCTCTCTCTCTCTCTCTCCTCTCTGCCTTCCCTTCCTTATCTGCTGCTCCTCCCCCTGCAACCACGCAGGAACCAGGAAGCAGCAGGGAGCAGGAACGGGTGGGAATGCAGGGGGTGGCCGGGAACACCCGGCTCCAACAGCCCCGGCTCGCCCTCCCGCCTCGCCCCAGAACCCCCTGGCGGAGCAGGGGCTGTTTTATCCCCACCTGGCTCCCCAGGAATGAGGAAGAAGGGATTTTGTTCCCCAGTAATGCGGGGAACTGGGAGGGGGGTGATGAGGATGGGGAAGGAATAATGAAACCAAAGGGACATCAAGCTCGGGACACACGTGACAGGGAACAGCAAGGCCAGGCACAGCTCCCTGTCCCTATCCAGGCCTCTCCATGCCCAAATCCTGGCGGTGGGAAGAAGCAGCAAGGCTGTGTTGTGCCTGGAATGGGGGGGTTTTAGGGAGACAGCTCCCACCCCGCTCTCTGCAGTGCCAGGCCCTCCCAGGAGCCGGCAGGGAGCAGGTTCCCCCATCCAAACCCCACGGAATGGGGGCGAGATGGAAAAGGGAAGGGGTGGCACTGCCCCGCCAGAAATCCCCGTGTCTCCCCTTGTCTCCCCCTTGCCACCACTGCCAGTGGCACCTGCACATCCTGCTGCTCCCAGGAGCACGCCAGGCCCCCCCAGATCCCATGCAGGGGGTGTGGGATCAGCCCCCCGGGCCCCCGGAGCAGGGAGGTGCCGCGTGGCAGGGCCGGGGGAGCGGGGAGGGTTAGGGTTGGCATCCTGCCCCCGCCATTATCTGCATTCCTCAGCTCTCCAACGTGGGCTGGGTGCGGCCCTGCCCAGGGGAAGGGGCAGGGTACAGCCTCCTGCCCGCGGCACAGCCCCACCAGCCTCGGGGGGCAGCCCCGGGGACCCCCCTCAAGGCACGAGGGGCTGGTCCTGGCAGTAAAACAGCAGGCACTGGCACGGCTGGGAATGGCCAGGAGGGCAGGGAGCGGGTAGGGAAGGCTCCTGGGCCAGGCAGCCCCTCGGCAGGGCTGGGGGGACACCGAGGTGGGAGTGGGGTGGGACCCCAACCCCGGCACAGCCACGGCAGCCCCAGAGCCCGGAGAGAGGAGGCGGCGCCGCGAGGCCGGGACTGGAGCGAACCGGAGGAATCCAAACAATATCCCCTTTCTTTGGCGCTCCCGTGGCCAGGGAAGGAGCAGGAACCCTGATTAGAAACAGGGCCCAGGCCAACGCCCCCGGGAGCTGCAGCAGGGGCAGCTCGGGGCACGGTGTGCCAAGGGCACCGACAGCACGGGGTCCGACCACCTTCCAACCCAACCACCGACGCTGCAGCCACCCCAGGAAGCCACTTCCAAACGGCTCTGACCTCGGCCACCATGCAGAGGTGAAGAGCTGCAGCTCTGTTCCATCAACCACGTCCCCTGGCCTCCTCAGAATCCCAGCTCTGGCCGGGTTTCCAGCAGAGCTCAGCCCTTCAGGACAGAGGGACACCCAAACTGCTCATCTCCCTGGAAAGCTCCGGCCTGCCTACGCTGGTGCTTCGGTGCTAAGATGGAAACGAGTGGAGCAGGAGAGACAAAATCACCTGAGAGGGAAAGGGCCGAGCTGGTTTTGCGGGAGAGCCCCCCGTGACCCACTCCCCCAGCCCCGTACCTGGTGAACCGCACGTTGCAGATGTTGCACTCGTAGGGCTTCTCCCCGGTGTGGGTGCGGATGTGGCGCGGCAGCTTCCCGGCGCCCTGGATCACCTTCTCGCAGATGGGGCACTTCTGGAATGCTTTGGCCCTGATCTTCTTCTCCTTCTGGGACCAGGACGGGTAGACGTCGCCCTCGTTCGAACTGCCGAAGTATTTCAAGTAATAATCCATGACCCCGTCGTCGTCCTTGCGGTCGTCGTCCCCGAGCTGCTGCCGCCCCACCGAGTTGATCATCTGCTGCAGGAGGGCGCTGGCGGCCAAGTCGTCCACCTCCCGCGCGTCGTCCTCCGTCTCCGCCCCGGCGGGGATGAAGCCGGGCGAGTCTCCGGCTTCCTGCGGGTCCAGAGGCCCCCGGGGGGTCCCCCCCTCCTCTTCTCCCGGCGTGGCCAAGCCACGGCTGCTGTAATGTCCGTTCTGGGAAGGCGAGAACATGGCGCCGGTGACCGGCTCCTCCTCCTCCCGGTCCAGCCACATGGCCGGGTTGCTGTCAGGGTCACAGTCACTTGCCTTTGGTCTTTCGGTTGGGGTGGCCTGCGAGTAGAAGTCCAGGCCATTGCAGTTGGACTCCTCCTCCTCCTCTTGGCCTCGGAAGTTCAGTCTCTGAAGGTCTCTCAACTCTGGGTTGGTCCACGGAAAGCTGCCTTGGTGGCCGTTGACGGGGTTGCTCTGGAAGAACTCCAGGTACTCTTTTGCTCTGAGATGGTTCCTCTGATCAATTTGATCTACTGTATCCATCTGGTCATTTTTGGCCAGAATCTTCCTGTCCAGGAGATCCGTGCAGACATCCCTGACGGCCGGGATCTCCAGCAGAGTGGCCGCGTTGAGGATGTCGTTGACGTTCGAAGTGCTGACAGTGAGGGTCGCGGTGTAGGCGAACTCCAGCAGCGCCGACAGGGCGTCCGCACTCACAAAGTCTATCTCATACACGTTTTGCTGGTCCACCACTAACCCTGAGGTGAAGAGCTTCTTGAAGTACTGGCTGCACGCCGCCAGGACGGAGCGGTGGGTGGGGAACTCCTGGCCTTCCACCAGGATGACCACGTCGCACAGCAGCCCGTTGTTCCGCTGCTCGTTCAGGCTGCTGAGGATGTCGCTGCTGTGATCCGGGAACGGGATCCCTATGGGGCCGTCCACGCCACCCGCCATCTTCCACGCAAAAGGCTGAAGAGAAGGGGGGAGAAGGCAGTGAGTCACGGCTTGGAGGCATCACATCCACGGGAGAACTCCCCGAGGAACGCGGCCGGCAGCACCAGCCGTGCCTGTCCCTCTCCGTGTCCCCAAGCCCTCTCCGTGTCCCTGAGCCTGCCATCCTGCCTGGCATCATCCTCCACAGCTGAGGAGGGGCCTGTGCTTACCTTCACTCCTGGAGGGAAGAGGAGGAGGAGGAACAGAGCCCAGGTGCTCTTCGCTCTGGGGAGCACCAACCACCCCAAGGTGGCAGAGATGACCTGAAACCCTTGAACCTCCACCTGCTGCACCTTTCCGGGAACAGGAGAGAGGAAGGACATTGGGATCACCAAGACCCACAACTTGGAAAGGTTTCACCAGAAGCAGCTGTTCCTCCCCATGGACAAGAGGAATAAAGTCACTCCTGACAGATCCACTTGACTCCAAAGAACCAGAAAACCCAGAGGGATTCCCTTCACTGGGGGCCAAACGTGGCTCCTAAATTCTCCCGTGATCCCACTCCTCTGATGTGTCAAAAACCAGGGATAACATTTCCCACCTCTCCACCTCCAGCAGCAAATCCATGTGCTCCTCGCAGCAGCCCACAAATCAACATCTTCCCCTCCCTTCCTTCACCAGAAGCCAAAAATTCCACGCACAGGTCAGGTCCCAAACCACCCTGGCCCAAAAAAACTTGAGTATCCAAGCCCCTGGTCTCCAGGTTTTCAGGGAAACTGAGGCACAGCAGGACGTGGCCTGTCCCACACCACAGGGGGGGATGGATGAGTCAGGACAGATCCAGAACAGGAGTCATTATCCAGGAAGCAACTCCCAGCACCGGCTTCTAGCACGGAGCAGGAGGATGGGTTGCACAACTCCAGCTTTCCCCCACCCACCCTCCGTCCTCCTCGGTAGTTTTCCATATTTACTTCTTTCTTCAAAAGTTTCCTTAATCCCAGAAAATAAAAATTTACTTGCTGCACCTTCCTGTTTGCTACAAAGAAGAGGCAGGAGGGAGGCAGGTCCCAGGGGATCAGGAAGAGATCCCTTGATAGTCCACAACACCCTGGGGTTCCGCTCCCAGCAGGAATGGGGATAAGGAAGAGGGAGGATCCAGGGGAGCTGGGCTGGATGTGCAGGGCAGGCACAAACACTGCCCACCACGACCAAAGGTGGCTTCCTGAGACACCTGGAGCAAGGGATGGACTCCAGAGCTGCCTCCTGGGCTCCAGGATTTGACCTCCGAGCCCTCATTTCAAGGATTTTTTAAATCCTGGTGCTGGCAGGGAGGGAAAGGCTCTTTCCAAGCCCAGGATTGCTCTGAATTCAGGCTCCAGGTGTGACCTTGGGCGAGGTCATCTCATCCCAGAATCCCCAGGGGATCAGAGGGACCCCTCTGGCCTCCCGAGCTGGGCTTCCAGGGGAGATTCCTGCTGCCTCAGTCCCAGAGCTCCCCAAAACCCCCCGCTCGGAGCCACCACCCAGCACTCCCTAAAATGACATTAAACCCTCCTCCCTCCCCTTCCCATCTACATGAGATGCTTTACAAAGGATTTTTTTCCCCCCACAAAAAAAGAAGCGAATTTGAGCCACGGGAAGCTCCGTCAGGGCAGATCCCGGCTCTGGGGGGACCAGGGAGCAGCCAGGACATCCAGGGAAGGTCACACATCCCCCCCCACCCCAGCCTGGGGGCCGGGATAATCGGCTGGACAGTGTGGGAACGGCTGCAGGGTCATGAGACTGCCGAGGGCTGGCCTGGAGAGTTGTCCAATTTCTCCACTCATTCTCTTCGCACAACACGCCCTTTGTGTCCCTCGGCTGCGGTGGCCGAGGATGTCAGGGGGCAAAGGGGGTGTCTCGAGCCCCCCAGGAACGGATTCGGGGCCTGGGTGCTCTAGAGCCACATCCAGAGCCCTTAAAATCCCACCCCCTTCCCTTTCCGAGGGGCTGAACGTCCCAGATCATCCAAACCTGGGAATTACTGATGGGAGACAGAGTCTTTCCACCTTATGGATTTGGGAGCTTTTTTGGGGTCTTCTGCCTCATGGTTCCACCCCTCCCCAAAAGCCCCAAACCCGCTGTCTGCTCCCAGCAGGAGCCATGGGGGTAGGATGGGTGAAATCCACTTGGAAAAGCCCCGAGGGCCAGGTGACAAGTGACAAAAGCCGCTGGCACAACCACCGGGCTCGTCCCCCTCCTTGGCAAGGAAAAGGTCTGAATGGGCCACCAAGGGGGAGCTTCAACTACTGACCTAAATTTCCCAGGCAAGCTCCATTCTCTCCCTGCCCGCTCCGACCGCTCCCGGGGAGTTCCACAGCGCTGTCCCAGACTGGGTGGCTCTGCAGGGCCCCGAGATGCCACATTTCACCCCAAAGCAGCTGCCTGGGAGAAGGTTGGGAACGGCCTCCTCACATCCAATGGAATGGGGGAACTGTCAACTTAAAATACGGCCCCGTGTGAAAGGAGGGTTTGGGACGAGCCCGGGGCCCCGCGAGGGATTTATGGAGGTGATTTACGGACCTGGCGTGACACCACACGCAGCCCCAGCCCTGCTCTGAGCCTCCCAAACACCAACACGAGGGAGCTCGGGCTGTTCCAGCTCCACAGGTCAGTCCAGCACACACACACACAGCCCCGATTCCAGGCGGGAAAAGCGGATTTGGATTGGATGCTGCACACCGTGGGAGCAAGGGATGTCTTCCAGCTCCCCGAGCTGCTGATCTTCCACCAGCACCCACCGCCCTCTGATGCTGCTCCTCAGCACTAAAACACAATGCCAGGATCACTGAGGTTGGAAAAGACCTCCAGGATCATGGAGTCCAAGTTGTGACCCATCCCCACCTTGTCCCCCAGCCCAGAGCACTGAGGGTCACGTCCACTCACTCCTCGGACACCTCCAGGGGTGGGGACTCCAAACCT
Source organism: Empidonax traillii (assembly GCF_003031625.1). Taxonomy (NCBI): domain Eukaryota; kingdom Metazoa; phylum Chordata; class Aves; order Passeriformes; family Tyrannidae; genus Empidonax; species Empidonax traillii. The sequence continues at coordinate 168,263 of NW_020956326.1, read as the reverse complement.
CCCTGGGCAGCGCCTGCCAAGGCCTGACTGACCTTTCCAGGAAGAAATTCCTCCTGATGTCCAACCTGGACCTCTCCTGGCACAGCTTGAGGCAGTTCCCTCTTGTCCTGTTGTTCCTTGGGAGCAGAGCCCGACCCTTCCCAGCTCCCCCCTCCTGTCAGGGAATTGCAGAGCCAGAAGGTTCCTCCTGATCCCCTTTTCTCCAGGTTGAGCCCACCCATCTCCCTGAGAAGTTCTCCAGACCTTTTTCCAGCTCTATTCCCTCCTCTGGGCACGCTCCAGCCCCTCAAAGTCCTTCTTGCCATGCTGGGCCCAGAACTGGACACAGCCCTCCAGGTGTGGCCTCACCATTGCAATGTTAATTTTTCCATCCTCCAACCCAAACTTATCAACTTGCTCCTCCTCCCAGACCCACCAGCCCGACTGCAGAGGAGCAGCCCTCACCAAAACTCCCAGGGCTTGTGCCTTCCTCACCTCCCAACCACTCTCTCTCCTCCGGGAGCTCTGGAATTTTGACATTTACATTCAAATGAGGCGACCCAACTGGAGATGGGATCACAACCAGAAGTGCTGACAAAACACCTCTTTAATTACCACTTTTCCACCTAAACCTCAGTGGGCTTTTTTTTTTTTTTTTTTTTTTTTTTTTTTTTTTTTTCCCCCCAATCCCCCCCTCCCCTCTTTTGCTTCTTTTGAGTTGCTTGAAGATTTAGAGCAGCTCAGGCTTGGAAAAACGCAGGGATTGGGTGGGAGAGCTCAGTCTGGGAAGAGCCAATGTTTGCTCCCTGCTCTTATCTGGAAAAGATCCCAAAAGGTTTTCCAAAAGGCAAGAGGTGCCACCCACTCCCAGCAGACAGGTGAGAACCTGAGCGACAGCTCGCACCTGCTCGGGGCAGGAAGGGAAAATCAGCATCACCTTCCCCAAGGAACACGAGGCAAAAGGGATTTAGGGAACCCTGTGAGGTTTCCTGGGATTAGCTGTGTGGAAAGCACAGGGATGTTGAGCCTACAAGAATGATAGAGAGGGACTGTGGGACACCAATGTCAGAAGGATGTGGAGCTGCTGGAGAGTCCAGAGGAGGCCACAGAGATGCTCCAAGGGTTGGAGCCCCTCTGGAGCCAGGCTGGGAGAGATGGGGGGTTCACCTGGAGAAGGGAAGGATCCAGGGAGACCTGAGAGCCCCTTGCAGGGCCTGAAGGGGCTCCAGGAGAGCTGGAGAGGGACTGGGGACAAGGGATGGAGGGACAGGACACAGGGAATGGCTTCAAAGTGAAAGAGGGGAAATTTAGATGGGATATTGGGAAGGAATTCTTCCCTGGGAGGGTGGGGAGGGACTGGGATGGATTTCCCAGAGAAGCTGTGGCTGCCCCATCCCTGGGAGTGTCCAAGGCCAGGTTGGAGCAAAGGAGTAACCTGGGCTGGTGGAAGGTGTCCCTGCCCGTGGCAGGGGTGGCACTGGATGATCTTTAAGGTGCCCCAGGAAGGAGATCACAAATCTTCTGGGATTCCTTGGAGGACAAACACGTGGCCGAGGCAGGAAAGAATTATTACAATCATGTTGCTTTATAAAGAAAAATAAAGCCAGTGCTTTGCTGCCCAAGGCCCAAACACGATCCCAGCCCTCCCTCCCCACCCACCAGAGGAACAGGCATTTAATCCCTACCAACAGCTCACCCCAATTCCAGCTCACACAACACCAATTCAAGGAGAGACCATCCCAGTCCCCCACTTTTCATTCTTCCAGATACACCCCAAAGCCTGGATCCCTTTGGATAAACCAGCTCCCCTGGCCACTGGGAGCACGAGGCACCCTCTCTGCTGACACCAAGCTCGGCAACATCCCCAGGACAAGCCCAGGCAGGTCTCCCTCTGCCCAGGATCCACCCAAAACTATGCAGAGGCCTCGGGAAACACACCTAGCACGGAAGCAGCAGGAAGGTGGGAAGATGGGAGGCAGGAGGAAATGAAGGAGGGTGTTTTTGCCTGCTCGGGAAAAGTCACTGTCCCAGCTCTAGGGTGCTGTGAAAAATTCCACTGCTCTCCCCCTCAAGGAACGTGGAGAACAGGTGGATGTTCCTGAGAGGAAAACCCTGCCCTTTGACAGGAGGAAACTGCACCACTGGGAAAAAAAAAAAAAAAAATCCAGGGAAATGAGGAGAAAATGGGAATTAGGAGAAAATAAAAGCATGCTGATTTTATTTTTTTTTTTTAATAAATTGAATAAAATTTTAAAAGTAGGTTTAAATAAATCTAAATTTTCTGTAATGCAACGGGAACAACCCTTTGGTGCTGAGCCCTCACTGGCAGAGAGTGAATTCCAGCCTTCTTCTACCCTGACTGGACATCCCATCTGGGGTAACATGACCCAAGATCATGCAGCTCTTGAAGTGAAGAGATCAGAGCAGAACCAGCATCCTGCAAATTATCTGTGGGCTGCTCTGGACAATCCGGCTCTGTTTTCCAGCCCCTCCATCTCCCAACCAGGGAGAAGCGACCACAGCTGTAATTGCTGTGGATTTGGGACACGAAGGCTCAGCTTGGGAATGAGACTGACCACATCAGGAGGGTTCAGTGTCCCCCCCACACACACCAAACCACGGCTCCAGAGAGGCTTCAAAGCAGGGGGGGGTTGGTTTGTCCTGGTCCTTCTGAAGATTGGAGCATCCCACTTCTTGCAGAGCCCTCTGGATACCGGAGTGCTGCGGGAAGGGCTCCAGGGAAACCTGAGAGACCCTTCCAGGGCATGAAGGGGCTCCAGGAGAGCTGGAGAGGGACTGGGGACAAGGGATGGAGGGACAGGACACAGGGAATGGCTTCCAAGTGAAAGAGGGGAGATTTAGATGGGATATTGGGAAGGAATTCTTGGCTGTTGAGGGTGGGGAGGGGCTGGGGTGGAATTCCCATCCCCAGAAGTGTCCAAGGCCGGGTTGGAGCACCCTGGGCTGGTGGAAGGTTCCCATGGCAGAGGGGGTGGCACTGGATGGGCTTTAAGATCCCTTCCCACCCAGCCATCCTGTGATAGTTCAGTGTCCCAAACTGAAGGTGAGGTGGAGGAAGCCCTGGGATGTGGGATGGCGTCTCCTCCTCTCCAGCAGCCGCCCCACATTTCAGCCCAACCCGCCGGACTCGCGGCACGATCAGGTAACCAAAACAGCCGGGGCTTTCCTGCCCCTGCCAGGTCCGACCTGCCAGGGAGGTTTGCCTCTCCCTCCTGCCTGCAAATATGTGCCTGGGAAGCATGGGAAGCTCGGGAAGCTCCGGCACCGAGTCAGTCAGCGCTTGTTCTATGACTGCTTCACACCCGGCAGCTGCTTCAAGTGGAAGGAAATCAACCCCAAACCCCACAGATCCACGGAGCAACAGATCCCTGGTGCTGGAATCACTGAGTCCACTCAAGGGGCTTAAAGATTATCCAGGTCCACCCCCCTGATACAGGCAGGGACACCTCCTGCTATCTCAGGTTCCTCCAACCTGGCCTTGGGATGGAGGGATGGAAGAATTTCTTCCCAATATCTCACCTAAATTTCCCCTCTTTCACTCTGAAGCCATTCCCTGTGTCCTGTCATCCCCAGGCCCTCGCAAAAAGAGAAGAGTCAAACCCTTCACAGGCCATTTATTGACAGGACAGTGATTTACTGTCCACCCTGATACGCTCGGGGACACTTGGCAAGGGCAGGACACGCGAGGGAAGGAGAATCCCACATCCTGCAACTGCTGCCAGGGGAGCTCTGCTAAGGAAGAGGGATTGCTCCTGTTGAAGCCTGGATGGAGAGCTGGAACTGAGCACTCAACCAGCATCCCAGGAACTTCAATCACCTTTGTTCTCCTTCACATTAATAAAGTGATAATAAAAGTTACAGCAGCTCAGAGGGAGGAGCAGTGCCAGGTTTTGCTCTCCTGGCTCTGAGCTGGCCAAAGGGGTCGATGTGCAGGGCAAGGCCAGCCCTTCCCAACCCTTCCCAGCCCCCCAGCCAGCCATTTCCTCGCTCAGGAACGGCTGCATCCTGAGCTCATTCCCAGGAGCCTGCCCAGGGCCCAAATATTTGGCAGAGGATCTTAAAACCCAAACCCACGGTCCGTGGTGCCGTCTCACCCAAGGGTAAGGACTGTGAGGGAACACCAAGCCTCTCCCTCAAGGTGACCCAGAGCCCAGCAGCTCCTGGACAGACAGGTTTGGGGGGGAATTCAGCTGGAATTCTCCCTGCAAGCTGAGGCAAACCATAGGAGGGGGCTGAAGGCATTCCCAAGGGATCCATTACTCCTCATCCCATTTTCGATCTGCTCAGCATTCCAAGCTGCCCCTGCTTCCAGCCCTTCAGAGGGAAGGAGAACTTCACCAGGACACCTTGGTGGTGGCAGTGACTGCTCGTGCCACCCGGAGCAACTGGAATGGGGCTCCCAAATCCCACCGGCAGCGGCGGGAAAGACGGTGTGACCACGATGGAGAAGGGAGATGGTGACTACCCTGGAGGTTTGTTTGGGGTTCCTCATCATGCTACAGGGAGCTTTTAGGGATGCTGCTACAGAGGCCAGGGAAAGCCACCTGCTGCAGCACACGGGGCTCACCCCAACCCACCCCAAAGGCCCGGGAAGGGGGGAAAGACTATCCCAGGACAAGGTCTGTGGTTTCCATGTAACCTGAGGGAGCCACGGCACAGCTCCCTCCCTGAGGATGCTGGAGTCCCTTCCACAACCCAAGCAGGTGAGGAACGACCAAACATCACCCTCTGCGACCCCAGAGCTCCCTGGGATGGGGCGTCCTTCAAGGGCACGGCTCACGCGGGGAACTCGGGTTTGCGCCACGGCGGCGACCGCTGCCAAAAACGGGACGTGAAACCCGACAGCCACCGGCCACGGGGCCAAACAGCCCGGATCCAAACCAGGCAGCCATGGCATGGACCTTCCCTGACCCACCACCACCCCCTGGAGCAGCAGGGAGCCCTCACCCCGCTGACAGAGACTCCTCTCGTGTTGCAAGGCTGCCCTCGAACTGGTTCCTCCACCCAGAGACCTCCTCGCCAATTTTCTCCTTTGTCATCAGAGCCCGTGTTTAATCCGGCAGGAATGTGCCTTATTTTGAGCCTGGGGAGTCACAGGCCCACGGTCCATGTGTGCCCCTGCACGTGCAAGAGGGTGTTTTGGTGTGGGAAGCCCCCTTGGGCACTGTCACCACGTCTGGGGGTTTCTCAAAGGTTCACGGCACGAGGTCTCTGTGCTGGCACTGGCACCGACAGGTCCCAGGAGCTTCTCTGCACTGAGATAGAACAGGCCACAATCTGCTGAGGAGGTTGGAAATTCCTCAATCCCTGCTCCAAACCCATCTCAGCTCCAGTGATGCTGTGAGTTCGCTCCCAGGCTTCCCTCAATCCTCAGCCTGAGGCTGAGCCCACCCGAGCACGGTCCCAGGATAGCTGGGTATCCCGGCCTTCCACACGACTGGAAGCTGCTTGTTCTGCTGCTGGAACAACTCTTTTGAGCCCAGCCCAAGTGTGCCCACACTCCTCTGACAGGTTCTCTCCCCCGTGGCTCACGGAGCAGCTCCCTGCAAAGCCAGGCAGGGCTTCCAGGAGATCCTGCAGACAACACCTAAGCCAGCCCCAGTTCTCAATGCTTCAGAACCTCAGGATTTATATGGAAGAAGGGGAAAAAGCTCCACAGAATGTGAAGCTGTGCTTGAGTCCTGGCTGGAGGAGGTTTCTTTTCAAACCCGTGAGCATGGAGGCCCCGAGATCCATGTAGGAATAAACTGCTGATCCGCTGTCACAGTTCTCACTGTCTCCTAAACTGAGAGAACCATAAAAACTGCTCAAATCTCCCCCATTCTCACTGGCCAGGATCTGCCCCTTCATCCCACGTTCCCTCTCCCCTGTCACAGCTTCTTGCAGTATCCTTAAACAAGAGAACCATAAAAAAACTCCTCAAATCCCGCCGTTCCCGTTGGCCCTGGACACCACCCACCCCCTCACCCCACATTCCGCC
>NW_020956326.1:157202-160766 GCF_003031625.1 Empidonax traillii | reverse complement strand
TTTTCAGGGATGGGCGCTGGGAAGCCGCTGATTGCCAAGGGATCTGCGGCTCATCTCACCAACGTGGCCTTGGCTCCCACCTGCGCCCGCGGGGCAGCTCCAGCCCGGGTCCAGTTTCTCGCACCTTGTCACATTAAGGACGCCCGGCCAGCCCTGTAAGTTCCCTCCCACCTGCAGCGGGAAAGACTCCCCAATCTTTGTGCGTGTGCAGGGGGAACGAGCCCCCACCGTGCTCCGAGGTGCTTCTGCCGCCGCCCCGGCTCTGCCACCGGAGCCGGCGATGACACGGAAACTGAAACTGCGCGCAGGGAAGGCGATACGGGCAGGGAGCTGGGAGGGAAACAATCGTCCCTGGATACTCGCAGAGGATCCCAGCGCTCGTCTGACCTCGTTTACTCCCGCTGACGTCCTCCCAGAGCTCCTCCGGGATGCTCCGGGCACAGGGATTGGGACGGACACACCGGAGGCGGCACCGAAGGGGATAAATGTTTCCCTTCAGCCCAGAGACCGCCCGTCTTTCTCCCTTTCCCCCTTTCCCTGAGTTCTGCTCGTCTCAAGGCTTTTAATTACAGCCCGGTCTGCTCAAATTTGAGGTTAAGGCTGGTTGGGAGAGCGTAGTTAAAGCAACTGTTTATTGCCTGGACTAGGCGAGATAACGAGCCGGGTTCTAATTGTTCACCACACAAGTCTCCTCTTCCAATAAACTCAGCATCCTGAGACGGGGGAAAAAACCCTCGAGTGTCAATTTTAATCAAGATTAAACCACAGTTCTCAAGTGTTTCGGCTGCGTCTCGAAGGCAGACCGGGAGTTTCACAGGCTGCCCCTCAGTTTTCAGGTGGGACACCTGCGTGGGACTCGATTCTGCAGCTAAAACGCAGCACTTGGGCAGGACTTGATGCCCAAAGAAGGTCTCAGAGAAGACAAGAGCACCCAAAACCATCCCAGCGCCTCGATGGGAGCATAAATTTCCCCCTGATTTGCGTCCCACATCCAGATTCCCACGCCGGGAGAACAAGTGGAATTTTTAATTCTGCTTACAGAAAGTCACCCGACACGGAGGGAACCCACAGTTCCTTTGCTGGGCCAAACGAATTCCATCCAGCAGCTCCAGGGAGCAGGAGCTCCTCACGAAACCCACGGCACGGCTGAAGTTCAGCACCAGACCCCCCGAGACGAAATACGAGTGAAAACCCATTAATAATTAAAAAAAAAAAAAAAAATAGGGACAGGAAGAGTTGCAGAGCAGCAGAAAGCAAAGAACTTACTTTCATTCACCACCAAATTTATGAAGAGCTCCTGCCTTGCAAAACCCTCCCTGGAGTTACTAATGCAATTAAGGCTTGGTGGAAAAATCCCACCATCTCTCACCCGTGTTTAGGTTGCGCCTCTTCACTCCCTCTTTCACCAGAACAAGCCTAAACAGGGGCCAGAATGAATATTAAACAAGAGTGGCTCCTCTCTAATAAACTGCTCAGTTTCTCTCAGTCTCTTTTATTTTTTTTTTTTTTAAAGTAGTTTAAATCCAACAACTCCAACAAACCACCCGAATTAAAACCAGCCCGGTCTCTTCCTGCTCAGCCTCCACAAGTGCCCACATACGACAACTTCCAACCAGGCCCGACAGAAACCTTGAGAAATAAAACAAATTCCTTGAAAAACACCAACAAGAACCAACCCAAACACTTTCAGAAAGCGCCGGGATGACCTTTTAGCTCCGTTGCTACGCCGAGCACAACTTCAACCCTCATTAGGTTGTAAATTCTTCCAGGCAGAGCCTTTCTCTACCCATGTCCATAAAATACTTATTATATAAGTTATGGCTTCGATAGCCAAGACAATTAACAGCCCTGGGGACACAGGGCTGATCTTGAACTCAGACCGGCAGCAAACTCTTACCAAGAGTCCTTGAGCCCAGAGAAAACTTTGGCTGCCCAACCTCCTCCTGCCCTGCAAACTAAGGGTCTCCAGGAGCTGGGAACAGGGAGAGCCAGGCTGGGGGCCAGGCAGTCACGTCGGCTGTGGTTGTACAACAGGAACTGTTGCTTTCGACACGGGAACGCCGGGATTTACACGTCCTGGTTGAGGTGCCGGAGCCCTGCTCTGCACGCAGGGCTTCCCAGAGAACTGTGGAGCTGAGAGAGATCCACAAGGATCATCCAGTCCAACTCCTGGCCCTGCCTGGACATCCCAACAATCCCACCCTGTCCCTCACAGGATCATCCAAACGCTCCTGGAGCTCTGGCAGCCTTGGGGCCGTGCCCACTGCCCTGGGGAGCCTGGGCAGTGCCCACCACCCTCTGGGGGAAGAACCTTTCCCTGATATCCCACCTGAACCTCTCCTGACACAGCTTCACCAACCAACTTTTCCCACACTTCTGGAGCAGCAGAGCCAAGGAAGCCCTTCCCCTGGCAGTGCCCAGCTTGCAGCCCACGTTCCCAGCGACCTGCCCGTGACTTTGTCCCTGCCTCCCAGCACAACAATCCCGGGGGAAGAGGGCAGGGACCTTTGGGCTCTCTCACGGGGGGCTCAGCACTGCACTTCGGGGGTACCTGAACCGCCCCACCACCTCCAACTCCAGACCCCTGGAGGCTGGGCCGACGAAGAGAAGGCAGTGGCAGCTCCCCGGGCGAGCAGGGGGGGAGGTGTTTGGGCCGGAGCGGGGGCTGCAGCCCCTCTGGCCGAGCTCTCCCGGCCCGGCCGCTGCGCAGTCCCGCGGGGGGGAGAGGCTTATCCCGCCGGGCTCCTCCGGGCAGCAGCGCCCCGGCCCCGCGGGGGGATTATCGCCGCGGCCCCCCCTGCCCGCAGCCGGCCGGGGGGAGATAAGGGAACGGGCGAGGGGGGTCAAAACAACCCCCTCCCGGGGCGCGCCGCGAGCGAGGGCGGCCCGGCCGGGCCGGCGCCCCCCGGCCCGTAACGACCTTGGGGGTGCGCGGGGACGGGCCCTGCCCGACACCCCCGCGCGGGGCGGCCCCGGGGGACCCCACCCATGACCGGCCTTCCCCCCCCCCGCGCCGGCCCGGGCCGCCCCCCCCCGCGGGGCCCACAGGGAGCCTTGGCCGGGCGCCACGACCCCACCCCTTCCCCCGGGCGGGCGCCGCAATGGAGGCCGGGGGGAGGCGGGGGCGGGGGGCGCCGTGCAGGGCGGAGAAGGAGAGAGGGGAGGGGAGGAAGAAGAGCGTAGCGAAGCAGCGTCGGTGGCGCCGCGGGGGTCGCAGTGCGGGCTGGGGGATGCCGGGGGTGGCGGTGGCGGGCGGGGGGTCGCGCTGAGGGGCGAGGGGAGTGGGGGGGCCCCGCGCAGGCCCCGCCGCGCCCGTCCCCGGCCGCCCCGCGCGGCGCCCGCCATTGGGCCGGGCGGGCGGCGGGGGCGGGGCGGGGCAGGGGAGGGCGCGCCCCGATTGGCCCCGCCCGCTGCCCGTCAACAACGCCTCTCGCTCCCCCCCCGCCGCCGCCGCGCGGGGGCCGCCGGGAAGCGAAGTCCGCGCGCCCCGCGCGGTGCGCCCGCACCTGCGGCGGGGACCCCGAGAAGGGACTACAACTCCCGGCAAGCCCCGCGCCAACACCC
>NW_020956326.1:150613-155439 GCF_003031625.1 Empidonax traillii | reverse complement strand
TGTGTCACCTCCCCCCGCCCTCAAACCCACCCGTGTCACCACCCCGGCCCCGCCACGTGTCCCCAGCGCCCCCATCACCCCGTGTCACCCCTCCCTTTACTCCCCTCCCCCACATCCCCGAGATTCCCACCGCATTCCCAGCCCCCCCTGCCCCACGCTGGGAAGGGGACACGGAGCCCAAGGTCACCGGTGGGCTGGGAGCCAGCCTGGCAAGGACAGGACAATCCCTCCGGAGCCACCGGCTCCGGGCCCGCCCCGGGCTGGGGGGGACACGGGGACACAACCACAGCGACCCCCCCCCTCCCCCATTCCCACCGTGCCGCTCCAGAGGGAACCTATCCCTAAAACCCGCGTGTTCCCACCATAATCCACGTGGAACATCGCGGGGGGTGGGGAGACACCACAGCGAGATTTTGGGGTGGCTTTTGACTCGATCATCAATTTTTTTAAAAAATATAATTAATTAAAGGAAGAGAAGGAAAGAAAAGCAAAAGCTTCGTTCAACAGCCCCCACCCCCCCCCACACCTCGGGGCTCCAGGGGGGCCCCACAACCCCCTCGGGATTTTCCCTTTTCTCCCCTTTTTTTGCCTTAAATAACCCCCGGCTCAGCTCCTCACCCCTCCCCCAACCCCCCCCTCCCCTCCCCCCGCGGGGGATTTTAGGGGGGGGTTGTGGTTTTAACCCCATCGTGCAGGTGGGGAAACTGAGGCAGGACGGGGAAGGGGGGGGGGGGGTCGAGGGGTCCCTGGGCGTGCCCGGGGTGGGTACAGGGAGAGGTTTTTTTGGGGGGGGGCTGCACCCCCGGGGCCGGGCCCTGCCCCTACGTCACAGCCACGAGCGCTTTCGCTTTCCCCCGTGGCTGCCGGGGGCACGCCCAGGCTGCTCCCCCCAAAATATCAATCCCACTCTGACTCTCCCCCTGCCCTCCCCAGCCCCTCCCCTGGCACTGGGGCCACCCCAAAAACAGCTGGGGGAGAGATATCCCCCCCTGTGTGTCTGGGGGCGGGGGGGAAGACCCCAAATGACCCCCCAGTCCTGCCCCACTAAGGGAGCAGGTGTTGGGGTGCCTTCCTTTCTCCAGCCCTTGTTCCTCCCTTCACCCCCAAAAACGCTGCTGGGGGGCAGGGGTTGTGATCAACCCCCACCCTGGGGACCCCACGGGACCCCCCCACTGTGATCCTGAACCTCCCACGGGTGCAGTGAGTTCGTCCCGGTCTCTGCAGGACACCCCAGAGACACCTCAGGGACCCCAAAAACAGGTGGAGAAGCCAAAGCAGGTGCCCCTAAAAGTGGCACCGCGGTGTCAGGGACATCCTGGGACCCCCAAAATTGTCCCAGAAAGAGCCTGGCATCAGGGACCACACCACGGGCACCCCCAAATGGCCACCATGGGACCCCCAAAGTGCCACCCCAGGAGCCTGGCGTCAGGGATGGCACTGTGGCAGGTGCCCAGCGTCACCCCCTGAGCTCCAGCACCGCTCACAGCACAGAAACTTTCCAAAATCCACTTATTTTCCAATTTTGGGCTAATTCTGATTTCCCAGCAGGGCCCAGCTCAGCCTCTCCCCTCTCCTGCTCACCCCAAACAGTGAAGACCCACAAATATTTCCCCCCCAATAGAGGATTCCCAAGGCCATCCTGGCTCCCCTGGGGCAGGATTTAGGTCCTGGGATTCCACATCCATCCCATCCAGGGCTGCCTCCTGCCAAGATAACTCCAGTATCTCCTGCTTCCACTGGAGGCAGCCGATGGACAGTGTGGGAAAAGCTGCTGGTGCATCCCAGCATCCCCAAACCCCATCAGTGACATCATTCCCGGCTGGAATTCCAGGCACTTAGGGCACAACCAAGGAGAGAAAAAAACGCCTGGAAATGTAAAGTGCCATTTATTTATTATTTCCCCCCCCCACCCTCCCCCACCCCCACGATGAAAATATCGAGTTTAAAAAAAAAAATTAATTGCACCAACAAACCGCTCGATCCAAACTCTCCTCCTCCCTTTCCTCCTCTTCCTCCTCCAAAAACCCAGCACCAAAACCTATGGAAAATAGCCCAAATCTTTAGGAACTGTCCCCTTCCCCACTTCCCACAGAAAATAAGAGGCAAAAAAATCCATTCCACTTGAGCACCCTGGAGTGACTTGTCCGGGCATGAGCTGAGCCAGCAAGCACAGAACTCCCCAAATTTGGGGTGTCCTCCCCCCCAAAAAAACCCCTGGGGTCTCCCTCCCAAATCTGGGAGTATTCTCCCCCAAAAATTTGGGGGGGACACAGTTGCCCCCCAGGTTTGCCCTGAGCAGGGCAGGGCCTTTGTCCAGTGCTGGAAAATAGGGAAGGAAAAGGTACACGAAGGGTTTGGGGTTACCAAGCCCTGGCACTTCATTTTTGGGGGGGGGGTGGCACCCGAGCACAGGCAGAGGGGATTGGCACCTGCCAGCCTGACTGGGTGAAAAAACAGCCAAAAAAAGGGAAGGAAAACACCCACAAAAAATCCCACTGAGCTCCCCAAATCCTCAGGGGTCGCAGAGCCCTGGGCGGGGGGAGCAGGGGAGAGAGTCACCCCAAAATACACACGCGGGGAAATGAGGGGGGTGGGGGCTCAGCCGTGGGGTCCTGAGGGTCTGTAAGGTCTGTGCACGATGGGAGGGACCATCCAGCCCTTTGGAAAACCCTGTGGATTCGGGATAACGTAGGTCTGGCTGGGTGGGATCATCCCCAGGGGGCTCCAGGGGGGCTCCAACAGGGAATCCTGGAGCTCTGCCACATCCACAATGGATGAGGCCACCCGGGGGATGGGGGAAGAGGCAGCTGGAGCAGAGGAAAACCTGCAGCCTGGGGTGGTCTCCCCCTTCCCTGTGCCTTGGGAACGGCGGGAGAGGGACCCCAAATCGTGGTGAACAACCAGGCTCTGCTCCCCCCTCTCCGGGCTGGAAGGAGCCAGGCAAGGAAAAATCCACGCTCTCCCCTCATCTTGACACTGAGAAATAGGAGTCACAGCCCTGTGGGGATTCGCCCACCCCCAGCTCCGACCTGATTCCCTCCGACTGAGCTCGGCCCCGACGGATCCAGCCCCTCTTCCCTGAACATCCAGCGCGTGACGAGACCAACCAGGGGCTTGGAAACAACCGTTTCAAAAGAAAAAAAAAACCAGGAAAGGAGAAGGAAACCAAAAAAAAAAAAAAAAAAAAAAAAAAAAAAAAAAAAAAAAAAAAAAAAAAAAAAAAAAAAAAAAAAAAAAAAAAAAGCTGAAATCTTTGCTCTGAGGGGCAGGAGGAGCCCAGTGTGGGGTCTCCTCTATAAATCACCCCCCCCAGGTGACCCCCACACCCCTGCCTGCACCTTGTCCCCAGGCAGGGCAGTGACACCGTTTTGGGTAACCCCAAACAGGGTTTCTCCACTCCTGATCCTGCTGATTCTCCACCCCGGAGTGAAAAGCAGGGGGGAGGTGAAGCATCACCCCCACCCCCTGCCACCACCTCCCACAACACCCACATTCACAACCCCCAACACCACCGTTACCTTCTCGTTTTCAAACGAACACGATCCCCCCCCCCAAAAAAAAACCCAAAACCCAACAAATAAAGGAAAAAAAAAAAACCAACCAAACCAAAAAAATAAATCAACGCAAGCAGCACCACAATTCCCAAGTGTCAGGAGCTCCAGAGCCGGAGCAGAGGCCTGGAAAACAACCCCCCCACACCCCCTTATACAGACACATCAAAAGAAACCAACCCCGCTCAGCCGGGGCAGGGGGCGGTCGGACGATGGAGACGCTTCCGAGGGGGGGGGTCGGTGCTTTGGCGCTGGGAATCGGGGTGGGGGTGGGAGTGGGAGGGCTGGGAAAAGGAGGAAGGAGGGCAGTTCTGTGGCCGAAGGGAGGAGAGGAGACGGTGCCAGGAGGCAGCTGCAGTGCCAGCGGGGCTCACATGGCAGCGCGGGTGGGTGTGCTGGGCTGGTTCAGCCGCAGCGTTCGGCACAGCCAGCCCGCGAAATCCACCTCCTCCACCTCGGAGCGCTTGATGAAGGTGTGACTCTGGAAGAGAAAAAAAAAACAAAAAAACAAAAAAAACAGGGTTAGGAGAACCCTCCCCAGCTCCCAGAGCAGAGCTCTGTGCTGTGGGATACACCCTGGAGAAGGGGAGAAGGTGCTGGCGCTACAGCTGAGTCTGGGAAAGCATCCGCTCTTTGCAGTCCTGTGCCAAGGCCTCATCGGCCTCACAGGGAGGGATTTCTTCCCAATATCCCATCTAACCCTGCCCTCTGGCACTTTGAAGCCATTCCCTGTGTCCTGTCCCTCCATCCCTTGTCCCCAGTCCCTCTCCAGCTCTCCTGGAGCCCCTTTAGGGCTCTCAGGTTTCCTTGGATCTTTCCCTTCTCCAGGTGAACCCCCCCAGCTCTCCCAGGCTGGTTGCAGAGCAGAGGGACTCCAGCCCTTGGAGCATCTTTGTGGCCTCCTCTGGACTTATTCCAGCAGCTCCACATCCTTCTGATGTTGGTGCCCCAGGGCTGGAGGCAGCTCTGCAGGTGGGGTCTCACCCGAGCTGGGCAGAGCGGCAGAATCCCCTCCTTCACCTGCTGTTGGGATGAGCCCAGGACGTGGATGGATTCCTGGGATGTGAGCACAACATTTCCAGCTCGGATTCACCCCTCACTCCCATCCACCTGCCCAGGTGAGGAGCCAGGTTTGGCCCAGGCACCTCAGCAGACACCGGCCAGGCGGGTGGTTCCCTGATACCATCAGCGCCTTTGAACCAAAGGTGGGTGAGTCACTCCCTCTCCCTGACTCCATTTGGCTCCTCCAAAGCTCAGCCTGGGAGTTTCCAGCCT
>NW_020956326.1:142756-150259 GCF_003031625.1 Empidonax traillii | reverse complement strand
TCACTCCCATCCACCTGCCCAGGTGAGGAGCCAGGTTTGGCCCAGGCACCTCAGCAGACACCGGCCAGGCGGGTGGTTCCCTGATACCATCAGCGCCTTTGAACCAAAGGTGGGTGAGTCACTCCCTCTCCCTGACTCCATTTGGCTCCTCCAAAGCTCAGCCTGGGAGTTTCCAGCCTTTGGAGCAAGAGGCTCATCAGAGGGAAGGGGCAGCAGTTGGCAGAGCTGGTGCCACCCCGCTGCAGGAAGAAAATTCTCTCCCCCTCAAACCTCCACTTACCATCAGCATCTTCAGATCTGCCCGTTCTGCTGGGTTTTTAATTAAGCTGAAATGAGAAGGACAAGAGAGTACAAAAATCATCGTGAGACATTCCCTGGGGGAAGGTGGTTATCAGGCTGGAGAGGTCTCCAGCTTCCCCCCAAAGCCTTCCTGCCTCCTTCCCCCTGCAAAGGCAGGAAAGGCCCTAAAAAAACTTGGCAGGAATTACTGATCCTTGTAACATCCAACCCCTGGTTTAAATGGGAGCTCTGGCAGCACCTTCAGGTGTCCCCCCCGCCCCCACACCCCACCAGAAGGGCTGGTGTGTTCCTGGTGCCTCAGGGGTGACTCAGCCCCAGGAATCTGCTCCCCCATCCCCCCTGCCGGATTTAGAAGGAGCTGGGATCCTGCTCAGCATCCCCCCCGCCCCAAATAAACTGCTTTTCTTCCAAGCCTTCCCAAGGTTGGAGTTCCCAGCACGAAGCTGCAGGTGAGGCAGGGAGGGATCACCCAGAGCATTGCTGAACATCTCGGGTGGAGCTGTCAGGGAGCACGTACAGGCCTCCACCTCCAGCCAGGAGATGAAATCCTTACCATTTATTTACAAACTCCTGGAAATCTTGCGTGAAAACTCCACTTGGCAGCTTGGGAGGTGGCTGGGGGGGAGAAGGAGAAGGGTTTCCTGCATCACCGTTGTGTTAATGAGCCAAAAAAACCCAATGTCACCTGCAATCTCAGTGCTCTACAGCTATCCTCATCCTCCTCATCCTCACTGGTTTTCCAACCAGGACATATCCCCGCCATTCCTCACCCTGCTGCTCCAGCTCACCCTGCAGCTGGGGGACCCCCTCACTGAATCCCAACCAGAGCTGGGAAATCAAAATCCAAGCACCACAACTCCCAGTCCAGCCTCACAAATCCCAGCTCTGGCACCGCCTTTGGCTGATGAAACAACCCAGAAAGGATAATTGGGGTCAACTCCCATCGCCTTGGAAGGGGAAACTGCTCCTTCCACCCTCACAAGTCTGACAGGACAAGGGGGAAGGGCCCTAAGCTGAAGGAGGGCAGGGTTGGATGGGATATTGGGGAGGAATTCTTCCCTGGGAGGGTGGTGAGGGGCTGGGATGGATTTCCCAGAGAAGCTGTGGCTGCCCCATCCATCCCTGGAAGTCTCCCAGGCCAGGTTGGAGCACCCTGGGCTAGTGGGAAGTGTCCCTGCCATCCAGGGGGTGGCACTGGATGAGCTTTGAGGTCCCTCCCAACCCAAACCAACCCGGGATCCCACGACAAACAAACATTTCCGAGCCCACCCTGACTCAGCAGAGTGGACACATCGCTCTGGCACCTCTGGAATGCCCGGCAGAGCCCGTGGCAAACAAAACACCCACCTCATTAACTATATAATCCAGCAGTTCAAAGATGGCCATGGCAGGTCGGCTGTCCATCCCGTGGCCTGCGTGGGGAAGGTGACAAAAACAGCGGTCAGGGACTGTTTTAGGGACAGCAAAGGACTTAATTTGGTGTGCAGACCATGCCTGGGGGACTCCTGCTGGGAGAGGCAGAGGCAACTCGCTGGGGAACCGAGTTGTGGTCAAAGAGAAAACCAAGCACATTCCGAAATTTCGGCTTTCTTTCACCAGGCCTGCACAGTCCAGATTTATGTCCTGGCTCGGAGCACTCGGGAGAGCACCATCTGCTGCTGCTGGTGCCTTCTGCTTCCAAGAGGATGGCTACAGCAGAGCCTCCCTTTGGTGCTCCTGTGAGAGCTCCCCAGCAAAGCTCTTCCCAAAAAAACTTCCCTCAAGCTCGCAAGGAACTTGCTGGCAGCACAGGCAACGCCTGGGGAGCACCGGGGGCTGTGGCAGTGCCCCATCTGAGGGGTCCAACATTCCAGCAGCCACCGTGTTCCCTCAGCAGCTGCAAAGGGAGGGATTTGGGATGCCACCTCCACCTCCCCACGCACGCCCCAGCTCCCCCCTTGCCTTTCCCCCGGGGAGTTCTGACGCTCCGCGGAGCATCCAGGCGGCTTTCCCTAAAAACCCACTCGTGTCCCAGCTCCCCCCAGCCCCCTCATCCCCCACGTGAGGTGTCGTTGTGCAGTCACACCACAGCCCCTACCACTGACGGGGCGTCCTGGGGGCCTGGCCCGCGGCGAGATGCTGTGGGACTCTCCCTCCGCCCCGTCCACCACGGGACGGCCAAATATTGCTTCCAGTTCCTTGGAGTCTGGCGGGGGGATTGGGTACCTTCCGATCGACAGCTCCACCAGGGACAGCCCCATGCTCCAGATGTCCGACTGCACCGAGTAGTGAGTGCCCTGCAAGCGCTCGGGCTGCAAGGGAAGGGCAGGGCAGCGTCAGTGGAGGGGGGGAAGGTAAGGGGAAGGAATTCCTGGCTGGGAGGATGGGCAGGCCCTGGCACAGGTTGCCCAGAGCAGCTGTGGCTGCCCCATCCATGGGAGTGTCCAAGGCCAGGCTGGAGCACCCTGGGCTGGTGGAAGGTGTCCCTGCCCATGGCAGGGGGTGGCACTGGGTGGGCTTTAAAGTCCCTTCCAACCCAAACCATTCCATGAGTCTGTGATATCCCGATGTTCTCTGCAGTCCAAGCCTCCACCCTTCCAGGGAGAGGACGGTCCCAAAAGGGTCATGGGCAAAGAGGATGGAAAAGCAGCATCATGTGCAGACATAAAGCACTTGTAGCACCTCATCCCCAGCTCCAGCTCAAGCAGCATCTACAGCTGCTCATATTTGGGAACATGGAACACACAGCAGGAATCTCTTTCTCTGTGTGCTGAAATCTGATTTATTAACCCAAGTTTATTTTCCCGCTCTCGTTCCTGCTCACGTCCAGGAGGGATGTGAGGAGCAGAAAAGGCTCTTTCCCATTGACAGGAAAAATTAAAAATAAACCAATCCCTGCAAGTCATCCCCACTGGCAGCTCTGAGGCAGCTTGGAGCCAGTGCCTGGGTGCAAAGGGGATCTTATTTTTAAACAGCCCCCAGTCTAACTATAACTGGGCTTGACTAACCATTCCCAAAATACGAGAGCAGCTCAGACCTGAGCACCCAAGTGCAGTGTGGGGCCTTCCCTGACCCGTTGGGAGGATGCCCCCTGAATTTTGGGCACCAGTTTTGCTGTGACAGGTGCTCTGCTGTGGAATTCTTCAAGGCCAGGTTGGACAGGGCTTGGAGCAACCTGGGACAGTGGGAGGTGTCCCTTCCCAGGGCAGGGGGTGGGACTGGATGAGCTTTGAGGTCCCTTCCAGTCCAATCCATTCTGGATTCACTCTCACTGGGCTGATTCCAGTTTGGCTTTCATTTCCCATCAGCCTGCACCAAATCCCAGCTGCGCTGAAGTGGTTTTACCCCCATCTACCAGCTTTTGGACAGAGCTCTGCACTCGGAAGGAGACTTTTTGTACCCCCCAAAAACTCACTAAAATAAAACATGGGGGGGATCTGCAGGACCTGGAACGTCTTTCCCTGCGAGTCTCTGCATTGCCACGTGCTTGGTGAGCACAGGATGGAGCTGAGGGGACACCAAGTCCTCGAGAGGATGAGGAGGTCACTTCCAAAGGCCTGGGCTCACCCCAAACCAAACCAGGGTGGAAACACCGAGCCAAGTCACTGATTCTGTTTTGTTGAACTCAAATGGCCCCCCTTCAAAAAAAAAAAAAACACCAAAAAAAAAAACCCCATCTGAAGGGAACTTACGGACATGTAGGACCGAGTTCCCACAAAGGAGTTGGCCATGGAGTCGATGAGCTGCCCGCTGACCCCGAAATCACACAGCTTGATCTCCCCTCGGGAATTCACCAGGATGTTGGAAGGCTTCACATCTGGGGAACAGCCAGAGAGAGGGCAGGGTGTGAAAGGGGGGGGGGGGTGACACCCCGAGGCTCCTGCACTGCAGGCTGCTATTTTTAGGTCCCTCCTCTCACCTCTGTGCATGATTTGGTGCTTCTCCCGCAGATACGCCAAGCCTCGTAAAACCTGGGAGGAATCCAGAGGCTGGATGAGATCAGAGCCGGGAAGGGAAGGGCCTTCCCTCCCTCAGGACACGCTGCAGGGCAAGGAAACCACCCCAGGGTGCCCACGGGTTTGGGGGGTTTGCAGTTTACCACGCCCAGCCCACCCCAAAACTTGGCTTGACCCCTCTAAAAAAGCTGCTCCCAATCCTGAGGAGGAGTCAACACCACCCAGAGGAAACCCAAAGGGCTTGGAGCAGCCCATTATTCCCGGGAAATCCCCTCTGGAGGCCTGAGGAGCCCCCACGACTCACCGCTATGCTGACTTTGCCCAGGATTTCCTCGGGAATTCTTTTGGCTTCTTTCAGCACTTGATCCAAAGAGCCGCCATCCTAAAAGGGAGGACATGGGAATGACCAAAGGGATGATTCCCAGCAGGAAAACAGAGCTGTGCAGTGGTGGATAAGCAGCACAGAGCACCCTCAGCGCTGAGCACGCTCCTTTGAGAGATCTCTGCTGATCTGAGCTCCACTTTATCACTGAAAACCATTTTTAATGCTGTTTTTGTTGGCTCTTTGCTTCCTTCCACCAGTGGAAACGCAGGGGCGACGCTGCTGGTGCTGATTTGGAGGAGAAATGCCATTATTCACCACCAGAAACAGCAGAAGGTGCTCACTGAGCTCCTCAGCGGGCTCGGGAGAGCGGCGGGTTGGCAACGTTTCCGCTTGGCCAACCCCCAAAACCTCCGCTTCCTCTTCCCCAAAAAGTCGCTCTCTCCCTCAATTCAGGAGCAGAGCGGCCTCGCTGCAGCCAGAGCAAGGAGTCAGCACAGCTGCCAGTGCCCCAGGCTGGCAGGGAGATGGAATTGGGAAGGCTGAGGAGCTCACCATGTGCTCCATGCAGATGGAGATCTCCCCGTCGCTGTAGAAGGCTCCGTAAAAGCCCACGATGTAGGGGGAGTTGCACTCGTGCAGCACCTGCAGCTCCCTGATGATCTGGTTCCTGATGGCTGGCTTGATTTCCAGGTGAATCAGCTGCCAAGGGAGAAAAGAGTTCAGGGTGTAACACCTGGGAAAAAGAAGAACAACTTGACGGGAAGCGTGTGAGCCAGTCCTGGGTGCTGGGGAGAAACACAGTCAAGGGAAACTCTTGCTTTGGAATAGAATTTATCCCATCTGCAGATTGATATTGAGGATAAAGGGGAATGACTTCAAATGACTTGGCAGAGGGGCAGGGTTAGATGGGATATTGGGAAGGGAGAGTGGAGAGGGGCTGGGATGGATTTTCCCGAGAAGCTGTGGCTGCCCCATCCTTGGAATCATTCAAGGCCAGGTTGGGACAGTGGAAAGGTCCCTGCCCGTGGCAGGGGGGTGGAATGAAACAATCTTTAAGGTGCCTTCCAACCCAGGGCAGGCTGTGATTCCATGATGGAGGCAGAGGGAGAGCCCTGTGCTCCCTCCTGCCAGCCACGACCGCGCCGGGATTGCACAGGACGCGAGCGGAAAGACGAGTCACAGGTTTGATCTCAGCAGCTCTGACTCAGCACACAGGACCATTCTCACAAGCTCTGGAGGTGTTGTAAGAAGGTGCTCTGAGATCAAGGAAACCACAGAGAAAGAAGAAAAAAGCAAGCCAAGCCCGTGAAGGTTCTGCTCACGAAGGTGCGGCCGCTTCAGGGGCTCCGCGTGGGGTCGGTTGGAAGATGCCCCTGCCCAGGGACAGGCAGGGGGGTGGAACTGGGTGAGCTTTAAGGTCCCTTCCACCCCAAACCATGCTCTGCTTCCATGATCCCAAGAGCAGGAGGGAGCAGAGACTCTGGAGCAGTCGTGCTGCTCCCGCCCAGCCTCTTCCAACAGGCACGTGAAGCATCTCCTGATTTTCTACTGCAGAAGAAGATGCTCCCCACAAATCCAAGTCTGAGAGGAACCAGTCACTGCTTGGAATGATCTTTGGGATCTGGCAAGTGGGTGGTGAGGGCTGAGGAAAGTGTTTGCCAAACCCATCCCTTCCCTCTGCCACTTCCAGCCCTCCTCAGCCACAACCTGCAAGTTTCTCCATCAAAAGCAGCTTCTCTGGGAAAAAAAATAACCTCCTGTGTCCAAACCTCAGGCATCTGTCACAGAGGCTTCTCCCAAAGGGGGACTCAGAGACAGGATCCTTGTAAAACCCACCTGGGGGTGACCATGCTCTTCACCCAGGTGAGGGTGAATCCAACCCAAACGGGGAGAATCCAACCAAAACAAGGAGAACCCAACCCAAGCAGGGAGAACCCAACCCAAATCAGCCCTCCCAGAGCCAGGGAGAGCCCAGCCCCCCGTTACCTTCCGTGCCATGACGAGCCCTGAGGGTTTGTGCTGCACTTTGGTGACCACGCCGCCGTTCCCAGCCCCCAGCTCGGAGATCCTCTCGAAGTCATCGTCCTTGAGCTCTCCCACTTTGGCTTTCTGGGTGAGGAAAGCTTCCAGCCGCTTCTTCTGCTGCTCATCCAGCTCCAGCTCCTCCAGCTTCTTCTGCAGGTCCACCAGGTTCGCCCTGAGGAGGAGAAGGAGGGAGCACGCTCAGCAACAGGGAAGAGTTTCTTCTTTTTTTTTTTAAGGGAAATGCCTTCAAACCATCCCCTGGCATGTCCTGAGCCCCCTGGCACGTCCTGAGCCCCCTGGCACGTCCTGAGCCCCCTGGCACGTCCTGAGCCCCCTGGCAGAGCAGCAGGGCTAAAGCAAAGCTCCCAGGGAGAGGCTCCAATCCCTGCCCAACACACACACACATCTCCTCTGGAGAGGAGCTTTGGAGCAGTCAGCTGTTCTGGGAGAGCCCAAGGAGTAGGGAAAAAAATCCTTCAATCCTTTAAGAGGCAGCAAAGCAGCCGCTCCCCGTCCCGGGAAGCCGAGCTTGGGTTTCGCTGAGAAACACGAGAAGGGCTTTCCACGGGGTCCAGCAGCACCCCCCCAGCCCCAAACCCCCAGCACAAAGGGGTGGCTGTGCTCCCCCAGCACCTGCTGAGGGCTCCAGCTGCTCTCTCCCAGTTGCTGCCCACCCCCCTTGTCCCCCCCCTCACCCACGGGAGGGTCTCACCCCATCTCTCCCACCCAGTGTGCTCTGATACGAGGCTCTGCTGTCCCCCCCTCCACATGTCCTGTTTGCTGAGCCCCCATTAATGCCCCAAATCCCCCCTCAAACCCCCAGGACCCCATCCCAGCTTCAACTTGTGTCCCCAGGCCTGGTCCCAGCACACCCCAGGCCTGGTTCTCTCTCACACCCCAGGCCTCAGCTGCACCCCA
>NW_020956326.1:127461-140432 GCF_003031625.1 Empidonax traillii | reverse complement strand
CCAAATGGGATTTAACACCGAGACACCTGTCTGAAAAAAAAGGGAAATTGTCCCCAAAAGTGGGTGAAGGTTCATGGACAATTATAGCACCTGGACTTCGCTCTGCTGTCCCAGCCCCTCCTGCCCTGCTTGGCAAGGGAGCACAAAAACATGTGGCTAATGAGTTACGGGTCCATCACAGCCTGCCGGCCCCAATCAGGGACATTTTGCAATCCAGGACTTTATTTCTGTGCAGTTGGAGTTTAAACTTTGCCACTGTGGTCAGGGCATCACACAGGAGGAGGAGGAGGAGGAAGAGGAGGCTGGACTTGGTGTCCACCTCAGAGCTCAGAGAGGGTTGAGAGGACAATCCATGGGATCTCACCCAGGTATGGCCCTCAGTGGGGTCCCAGGGGACCATCAGGGTGAAGGACAGGGTGCAATAAAACCTTCCTGTGCCTGGGTTGGCCAGACAGACATCCCAGTAAATGACACTTGAGCCTGGGGTTAATTGGCTGGGAAGAGCAGTTGGAGGTTGGGTTGGGTGTTGGGTTGAGTGGTGCGTTGGTGATCAGTCAGCCTGAGAGTTGACTGGTCAGTCCATCGGTCAGTCTGTTGGCTTTTTGGTCAGTCCATCCTTTGGTCACTTGGTCAACGGGTTGACCACTTGGACTGTTTCTCGATGGGCTCACTGATTGACTGGTCAACCGGTTGGTCAGTAGGTCAGCTGGTGGGGTAGTTGGGTTGTCAGTGGGTTGATTGGCCAGGTGGGCAAGTGGTCAACTGGCCTGGTGGCTCTGTCTGAGTCTGGGGTGTCAACCAGTGCCTGGGGTGGCACTGAGGGACTGAGTCCCCTCCCTGGGGCTGAATCCTGTCCTTGGGGACGGGTCCCCTCCTCAGTCTTCTCCCCTCCCCTTCCCACCCAGAGTGCCCACCCTGCCCTCCCAGAGTGGTCACCCCCAGGCCAGGGCTGGAGGGGGAGCTGCCCCAGCCCCTCCTGCCCTCAGGGAGTCAAGGGGGGGGTTGGGGGAGCCCCTGGCTGGGCCATTCTGGGGGGAAAAATAGAGGATTTGGGAGTTTCAGCAGCTGGAAGGAGGTGGTGGGGGGGGTGAGTAGTGGGGCACTGCCTTACCCAGAGCCCCCACACCCTGTGCTCTCCCTCCCACACATGAAGGGCTTTGCCAGCTGTGCCCACATCTGTGCAGAGACAGCCCCAAACCCACTCCCTGCTCCCTCCCACTGCCCCCACCGTGTGTCCCCAGGCCTGTGCAGCTTGTGTGGGGTGGAGGGGAGGACAACCAGGGGCACTGACACTGTGTCACCTCCCAGCCATGGCCTCCAGTGTGGGCAGCCTGGACAGCCTGGACCTGCTGGACCTTCTGTTCGACCGGCAGGACGGGATCCTGCGCGAGGTGGAGCTGGGAACGCCGCCGGGAGCCTGGCACGAGGGCAGGGTGAGAGCCCCGGGCTGGGGGGGATGTCCCATGGGCACCCCAGGGTGACAGTGCCCCGTGCTGATGGGTGTTGTGTCCCCACAGCATGCCCAGGACAGCGAGGACTTCCTCAGCTCCATCCTGGGCTCCGGGGATTCGGTGTCGGACTCGCCCAGCTGCTCCCCGGCCACCAGCGACAGTGGGGTCTCCGAGGACCCCCCCTCGGACCAGCACGACAGCCCCCCCAGGTGCTGTGACGGGGGTCCCCCAGAGGTCCTGTACCCCTACACCAACCCCTGCCGGGCTCAGCCCATCCCAGCAGGGTCTGGGGTCCTGCAGCCCGAGGTCTCCATCGACCTGGGTGAGCCACATTGGGCTGGGGGCACTGGGGAGCTCAGAGGGGTGGGGCAGGTGGGGGCTTTTTGGGGCTTGTGAGGGGATTGGGGGAGCTGAGGGGACTGGAGGGAACTGGGGAGAACTGGGAGGTCTGGAGGACTGGTGAGTGGAGAGAGCTTGGGAACTGGGCTGAACTGGGCAGACTGGTGTTGGTGGGGGAGGCTGGATGAGGAGAAGGGTTTAGGGGGGCTGAGCAGCACAGGGTGCTGAGGGAGGGGCTGGGGCAGGACCAGAACGACAGTTTGGGGGGGCAGAGTTGGGGTCACGGACTGGGCGGCGGGTCAGCCCAGCTCTGGGGCCGTGGCAGGGAGCACCCCTGGGGGAGGGACAGCAGGGACAGAGGGGGACACAGGACAGCTGACAGCCCTGCTGTGCCCTCCCCCAGACATGTGGCACCCCGGGTTCTTCCTGGAAGAGAGCCAGGACCTGCCCGTGGTGTCCCCGCCACCGTCCTGCGCCCTCACCGTCAAGGACCTGCTGCTCTCAGGCAGCTCTGACAACGTGAGTCCCTGTCCCTGTGTCCCCAACACTCCCTGCCTGCAGCCTTGGCCCCTCCTGATCCCCCCATTCCCATCCCTATCCCCACATTTATCCCCATTCCTACACCACAGACAGAGGTTTTACCTCCCTGGTCCACGATCCCATCCCTGTCCCCACCCCGTGGTTCCCTGGGGTGCCCATTCCCTGTTCCCACAGCAGCCACAGGCTCCTGGCTCCCTGCTCCGGCCAAACCAGGGCCCCTTCCAGGAGCTGGTGCTGACGGAGGACGAGAAGAAGCTGCTGGCCAAGGAGGGGGTGACCCTGCCCACACAGCTGCCCCTCACCAAGGTGGGTCCCAGCACGCCTGGGGAGGGTGTGGGGCTGGAGGGGGTCCCATCCCCGGCATCCCTGACTACTCCCCCTCGTGTTCCCCAGTACGAGGAGCGGGTGCTGAAGAAGATCCGGCGGAAGATCCGGAACAAGCAGTCGGCTCAGGAGAGCCGCAAGAAGAAGAAGGAATATATCGATGGGCTGGAGAGCAGGTATGGCCCCCACCCCTCAGCCTGGGCATGGGGACACCCTGGGGGGCACAGCCAGCCCCCCACGAGCTGTCCCCCTGATCCCAACCCCTTCTCCCTGCGCCCCAGGATGTCGGCGTGCACGGCCCAGAACCAGGAGCTGCAGAGGAAAGTCCTGCACCTGGAGAAGCAGAACTCGTAGGTGTTCCCAGGGTGGGGTGGGGACAGTGGGGGGTAGGATGTGGTTGGGACAACCTGCTGGAGGGGCCTGGGGGGCTCACGGGCTCTCCCTGTTCCCAGGTCCCTCCTGGAGCAGCTGAAGAAGCTCCAGGCCCTCGTGGTACAGTCGAGCAACAAGGCGGCGCAGACGGGAACGTGCCTGGCGGTGTGTGGGGCTCCAAACCCCCGGGATCCTCGGGATGGGAAGGGGGACCTGTGGAGATGAGCTGGAAGGGGTGGATGGGGGCATTGGAGGGATGGATGGATGGATGGATGGAGGGATGGAGACAGGGATGGGTGAATGAAGGGATAGGTGGAAGCAGGGATGAATGGATGAAGGGAAGGAAGAACACAAGGATATCTGGATGGAGGGAGGGAGGGATGGAGGGTGGGGATGTGTAGGTGGATGGATGAAGGGATGGGTGGATGCAGGGAGGGATGGATGGAAGTGCCCTGGCAGGGGAACAAGCACCAGGAGGGATGGAGGGATGGACACAATCATGGTTCTGTCACCAGCCCCTCCCTGGGAGCTGTCCCAGCCCCTGGTCCCCCTCCACTGCTGTGTGGTGACATCCCCTCTGTCCCCAGGTCCTTCTGCTCTCCTTCACCCTCATCGTCTTCCCCTCCATCAGCCCCTTCGCCCCCAGCAAGGCCGAGCCCAACGGAGACTTCAGGCCGGTGCGAGGTAAGGCTGAGCTGGGCTGTGCTGGGGCTGTGCCAGGCTGAGCTGGGACTGTACTGGGCTGTGCCAGGGCTGTACTGGGCTGTGCCAGGGCAGTGCCAGGCCCACAGGCCCCACCCCAGGCCCTGACCCTTGTGCCCTGGCGCTCAGTTTTCTCCAGGTCGCTGCACAACGCGGCCGCCTCCCGCGTGGTTCACAGCCAGCCCCAGCCCGGGGACGAGAAGCCCCGGGAGCCCCTGTGGTCGGAGCACCTGCAGGAGGCCCCCGAGACCCTGCACGGAGCTTTCAGTGGCCACACACACCTGGACAAAGTGTCCCTCAGGAACGACACACCCACACCGGCACAGGCCCCCGAGGGGCTGAGCGGTGGGGCTGGGGGTGGCACCCACGCCGTGCCAGGGGACAGCCCCGCGTCCCAGCAGAGCCCGGCAGGGCTGGCCTGGGCCAAAGCTGGGCACGGCCATCCCGCCGGGCTGGAGCCGGAGGAGGAGCTTTAGCAGCACACCCAGGGACCACGGGGGACGCCACGGGGTGACACAGCACCTCAGCCCCTCCGGGACCAGCCCTCGGGGTGAGCCCTGCAGGACGTGCCTCCAGCTGCTGGACCCGCTGGGCTTTGCTTGTGACTGTGAAGTGGGAAGGGGAGGCTGCTTCCCACTGGCCTTACTGGGAGGGAAGGGGCTGCTCCTGCCCCCTGGGTGCAGTGGAAGTTGTGGAAGGGATGAGGGGTCGCTCAGGATGGGGCTGAGGGAGCAGGAGGGGCCCTGGGCTGCTTGGTTCTGCTGATGGTGCAACTGGTTGGTTTTGTTCTTGGGTTTGGTTTGGGTTTGTTTTGGTGTTTGGTTTTTGTTGGTTTTTTTTTTTTTTAATTTTATTTTCATCTCCAAATACAAGTTATTTTGGAAAAAAATCCAGCTGATTTAATTTAAGAGGGGGTGATCCACAAGGTTTCAAGGAGCCTTGGGCCAGGGGGGCCTCAAGCCCAACTGCCTTGAGGCAGTGGGGCCCAGGAGAGGTGGGACAAGTGGCCAGGCCCAGTGGGACACCAGGGCACATCCCACAGCTCCCAGCCCTGTGTCCAACTGGGATCCAGCCAGCACCACTCCCCTTCCATGACCAAGTGACATGGAATCACAGAATTACGGAACAGTTTGGGTTGGAAGGGACTTTAAAGCCCACCCAGTGCCACCCCTTGCCATGGGCAGGGACACCTTCCACTATCCCAGGTTGTTCCAACCTGGCCTTGGACACTTCCAGGGATCCAGGGGCAGCTGCTCTGGGAAAATCCACATCCCCCAGACCATGGGATGGGCTCATCCCAACCACCACCTGGTGCCAGCTGTCCCAGTGATCCCATGTCACCATCCCAGTGCCCCCAGCTCCAGCTGTGCCCCACAGCTGCCTCCTCTCAGGAAAGGAACCCAGAGCTTGGGACACTTGAAGGAGCAAGGCCCTTCCCAAGGCCTTCCGTGGGTGCAGCTGCCCCGCCACGTGTGCTTCGAGTGTGTTTAATACTTACATAAAAAAAGGGACAATATTTAAGGGTATAAAAAAAAGTCGGTAGGAAAAGCGGCACGGACGAGAGTCTGGAGAGAGGGAACAGTCCAGGGCTCAGCTCAGGAGAGCTTCCACCTTCACCTTCTTCACCGGCGGCAGCCCCGTGTCCGGGCTGGGACACTCCTGCTTCAGCCCCTCGTGGTGCTCCTCCACCAGCACCTTCCCAGAGCACGGCATATTCCCAGGACACGGCGTATTCCCGGCACGTGGCATTCCCGTGCCGTTGTGCTGGGAGAGGGGCTCCTCCTTCAGCCACTTCCCGGGGGACGTGAGGAGCTGCTCCGGCCTCGGGAGCTCCGCGCTCTCCACCACCACCGGCCCCGTCCACTCGGGCACCTCCAGCCCCAGGTGCTTCATCAGCTTCGTCATCACGTCGTCCACGTAGGCGTGGATGCGCAGGTCGGCCTGTCTGTCCTGGGGGGAAGGGCAGGTGGGATCTCAGGGGAAGGTTTTTCCTCCCCAGAGGGTGGTGGGCACTGCCCAGGCTCCCCAGGGCAGTGGGCACGGCCCCAAGGCTGCCAGAGCTCCAGGAGGGTTTGGACAACGCTCTGAGGGACAGGGGGGGATTGTTGGGGTGTCTGTGCAGGGCCAGGAGTTGGACTGGATGATCCTGATGGGTCTCTTCTAACTCTGCATATTCCATGATTTCACTGGGCTTTGATTCACCAGAGGATACATCAGGCTTTGGGCTGAGTTTTTATTCTCTCTTAAAGCTCTCTTGGATGAGGTTGGATGGGGCTTGGAGCAACCTGGTCCAGTGGAAGGTGTCCCTGCCCATGGCAGGGGGTGGGACTGGATGAGCTTCAAGTCCCTCCCCACCCAAACCATTCTGAGATTTACCTGCAATTTCCAAGTGTTTATCAGGACTTGCAGGTTTTACTCCCACCTGGGAGGGGACAGGGACAGGGACAAAGCTGGGCTGGGCCTGGGAGAGGTGACAGGAGGGGAGAGGAGCAGCACAGGGTGCTGAGGACTCTCACTCACGTGTTTGGTTGCCTGTAGGTTGACTATGACCAGCTTCCCTCCTCTCTTCTTGGTGATCAGTGGGAGGTTCCCACTGGGTTTGATCTGTAGGGAGGTCCCCAGGGTCACAGAGAGATCGGCTTTCCTTCAGGGAGGAGACAAAAATCCACAACCACGGGATGCTTTGGGTTGGGAGGGACCTTAAAGCTCATCCAGTTCCACCTCCCACTTCCCAGAGTTACCTGCAGGCTTCATCCGCCAGCGTGAGGTCACGGTCGGGCAGGGAATCTTCCCAGTCCAGGATAGTGTCTCTTAACTTCCCTCTGGAAATCACACACAGGGATCAAAGTTTTCCCCTGCCAGGCAGGGAACAGCAGAGCTGCCCTGGCAGAGGTGCCAGACGTGTCCCACCCTCCCTCGTGGCAGCGCTGCGAGACCTTCCTGCACCCTCAGCCGCTTCTCCTAACCCTGAGGAGCTGCTGGCCACTCCAAGAGACATCCCATGTGCAGCATTCCAGCAGGGATCCAGCCCTACCTGCAGGGAGCCAGCCCTACCTGCAGGCCCTCAGCCCACGGGCCTTGGTGACGCTGCAGAGCCGGCCGGTGGGTTTGAGCCCCATGCTGCCCACCACGGCGTCCCGCACGTACTGCCTGCAGAGACACGGACCCACTCAGGGCCAGGCACTCGGGGAAGGGCTGCAATGCCCCCCACCTCGACGTGGAAATCCCCCCCAAGCCCCTCCCACACGTACTTGCCGCATTTCACGCACTCCTCCACGAACATGTTCCCGTGGAGCTCGGCCAGCTTGTCCCTGCGGGAGGGACAACAAGTGTGTGAGGTGGGAAAGGGAAAGCCCTGGAGCAACCCCCCTCCTCCCTCACCAGGGCTTCCCTGCATTCCAGCTCTGCCAAAGGGTGGGTTCATCTCCCTGTGGCCACCCCAGCAGGGACTGAGGAGGGACACAGCATGTCCTGGCTTTTTAATGCTTCCACCTGCAGCGTCGATTCCAGCCCCCGATCCAGCTCAAATCTCTGCTCCTCGGTAGCACCTGGATCTTTGCTTTCCTCAGCACCTCTCTTGTCCCTGTGCCACCCCAGCCCTCTGAAACCCGTTTGGCCTGAAAGTCCCTTTGGGCTCGGTGCAGAAGGCAGAGGAAAGCACAGCCACCCCCTCCCTGTGCTCCTCCAAACCCCACCACGCCTGGGAACCTCCTCCAGGGGGGGATGAGACAGGACTGACTTGATTTCCCCCCGTTTGGCCCCAGTTCAGCAGCACTTACTCAAGCACAGGCTTTGTTTTGGTGGCAGTCCCATCCCCAGTTCCTTTTCCCAGGGCTGTTCAGTTTAAACAGGCAAAGGTGGTGCTGGGAGAAGGACTTGGGGGTTTTTAATCCCAGGAAATACCCCCTGGAGGCAGCTCTGCTCAGCCAGAGGTGGCTGAAGGTATTTGTGAGAAGCATCTTCTCCGACATTCCTTCAGGATCCTCATTCTCATCCCCCACTCATGGAATCCCAGGATGGTTTGGGTGGGAAGGACCTTAAAGGTCCCACTATCCCAGGTTGCTCCGACCTGGCCTTGGACACTTCCAGGGATAACAGAATACCCTGAGTTGGAAGGGACCCACAGGGATCATCAGCCCAACTCCTGGCCTTGCACAGGACACCCCAACAATCCCACCATATCCCTGAGATTGTTGTCCACGGCCTGTTTCCCTTTTTACATCCTCATTTTTCCAAGGGCATCCCCAGATTCTCCTGGAATCTGTTCCAGCGCCTCAACATAAAAACCCCGGAGGTACCAACGTCAGTCCCAGACACTCAGCATCTTTCAAGCCTCAGTGCTTCCCTTCCTTTTATTTTCTGCTGCTCTCCCCTCCCCTTCTCAGGCAGCTCTGAGCACTTTTCCCTCCCCAGACAATCCCTGGCTGCTCTAAAGTGCCGGGAATGGCTTTTAGAACGGGCTGGGGTTCGTGGAGGGCAAAGCTCCGGCTGTCACGAGGGCCGAGGGAGAGGCAGGTTCCTTCGAGGACATCTTTGGAACAGCCACTCCAGTTCTCCCCCCTCCACGCAAGGGACTGGAGCTCTGGTACCCTCAGCTCTTGGATGTCGCAGTTTCCCGCAGAGGGAATTCTCGGAATCCCTGGGAATCCTCCGTGGGATCCCGACCTCGCCGCCGGAGAATCGGAGAGCACCGGTAAGTCGGAGCAGTTCCAGCCACGGGACCTTCCCTCTCTCTTGCTGCTCGTGGAGATTTCCAGGTTTATCGAGAGGCTAAGTGCTTTTTAAGGCTTTTTTTGGGGCCCAGCACTGGTTTTACTGGAATTTCAGTGAAGCAAATCCAGGCAGCCCAGGATCCAGCGCTCCGAGAGCTCTGGGAAGCTGGGGTGAGACACATCTCTGCACCCAGAGCCATTCCAGGCGTTCCCATCCTCCCTCCTGTGCCTCCACCCCTCTGGATGGGTATGGAGAGGGTGGGAAGGACCCTGAGCACGGCTCTGAGCTGCACATCTCCTGCTTGGATCCAGATTCCCACCCCCAGGGCCCTGCCCCATCCCAGGGAGTGTCCAAGGCCAGGTTGGAGCAACCTGGGATAGTGGGAGATGTCCCTGCTCAGGGCAGGGGGTGGGATGGGATAGGATTTAAGGTCCCTTCCAACCCAAACCATTCTGGGATTCTACAATTCCACGACCTTGTTCTTCCTGTGCACAAGAAGCATTTCCAGAGAGCAACAACCGAGGACAATTCCATTCCACCCCCCTCTGGATTGGAACCACACCCTCTAAAATTCCAGCTGGTTCATCCCCTTCCAGCTTTCACTCCCCACATCAGATTCCTTGGGAATCAAATCCCTTTTGCACGGGGGCCAGGAAAGGCAGGGGCAGTACCGTGGGAATCCTGAGCGCACGTGCAGGCCATCCACGTTCTGGCTGACCAGGAATTTCAGGATTCCGACCCTCTGCAGCCCCAGCAGCGCCATGTGAGTCTTGGAGGGCCTGGCATTCTCAAAGGTGGTGTCGAATTTTGGGGAGAGCCCTTTCTCTTCCATAGTCCAGACACCATTGGGGCCCCTGCAGGCACGGGAGAGAGGGAGAAGGGAGGGCTCAGACTCCCATCCGTGTGGGATGAGCCAGGCCCTGCGGAAGGGAGGTCGTGGAACGCCAGGGTTCTGGTGGTTGATGCAAGCAGAGCACGGGAGGGGACTTTGGGGGAAGAGCTGAACATCAGGGAGGTGTGAAAAAGGGTGTTCACAGCTGGGTCCAGCACTGGTGGGATGGATGGATGGGTGGATGGATGGATGGATGGATGGGTGGATGGATGGATGGATGGATGGATGGATGGATGGATGGATGGATGGATGGGTGGATGGATGAAGTAGATCTGGCTGGGGTAAACCAGAGCTTTCCAAGAGCTTTCCAAGCTGGAAGATGGACTTGGAGGAGGTGGTGCCATCCCCTTACCTGAAGTCAGGGATCCCCGAGGCCGTGCTGATTCCTGCCCCTGTGTGAAACACCACATTGGAGGAGCTCCGGATCAGCTCCGCCAGCTCCCGGACCTTCCGCTCCAGCTCCTCCGGGGGGTCGAAAATCTGGCCAAAGACACAAACCCGGCATGGAGGGACGTGGGGGTGGGAAGGAATTCCTCCCTGGGAGAGTGGGCAGGCCCTGGCACAGGTTGGGCAGAAAAGCTGTGGCTGCCCCATCCCTGGAAGTGTCCAAGGCCAGGTTGGAGCAACCTGGGCTAATGGGAGGTGTCCCTGCCCGTGGCAGGGGGTGGGGATGGATAATCCTTCAGGTCTCTTCCAATGGGCCTGAGGGAGATATGGGGGAACCGCGAGGTGGGGATTGGGGAGCATGGAGGGGGTCATGGGGTGGGACTGAGGGGATAAGGAGGGAGCCACAGGGTGATGAGAGGGACACAGAGGGAATTATGGGATGGGCCTGGATGGGTACAAGGAGGGGGACATGGGGTGGGCTGAGGGGGGGGGCAAGGAGGGAGCCCCGGGGTGGATCTGGGGGGGACAAGGAGGGAGCAGCTGGATGGGGCCAGGGGGGCCATGGAAGGGGCAATGGAGGGGGGCAAAGAGGGTTCCACGGGGAAGGGCTGGGCACACACAAAGCGCTCGGTCCCTCCCCAGTGTTGGGCTCCCCACGGGTGTCCCCGCGAGACCCTCGGCCGCGGTTGCCATGGGAACGCGCCGGGCCGGGGCAGGGCCCGCGGGAGGCTGGGGCGGGGGGGCCCGGGCGGTCGGAGTTCCCCCCCCAGGTGAGCAGATTTCCCCCCCGGGCGGTCGGAGGGTCCCGTCCGCGGGCTCTGCTCACCTCGGGGAGGCCGCACTTGCCCTTGTCCGAGTACGGGGACAGCCCCGCCGCGTAATTCACCGCCATCGGCGCGGCCGCACCGCGGCCGGAAGCGGAGCCCAAAGGGGGGCGGGG
This sequence comes from Empidonax traillii, assembly GCF_003031625.1. Taxonomy (NCBI): domain Eukaryota; kingdom Metazoa; phylum Chordata; class Aves; order Passeriformes; family Tyrannidae; genus Empidonax; species Empidonax traillii. Next base: position 129,772 of record NW_020956326.1, on the reverse strand, counting down.
CCTGAGCAGGACACGCCCCCAAAGAGCCGCCGCCGCCGCCATCTTTGTGTCGGGCAAAGCCAAACCTTGCCCAAAGCTCGCCCAGGGGGATGCCCAGGGGGATGCCAGGGCAGGATGACGGATGGCAGGGAGGGACAGGGGGTGCCATGGAAGTTCAGGGGTGTCAGGGAGGGGAAGGGGGTGTCAGGGAAGGCAGGGGGTGCTGGCAAGGGCAGGGGGTGCCAGGGAGGGGAAGGGGGTACCGGGCCAGGCCAGGAGGTGTCACCAAGGTCAGGGGGTGTCAGGGAAGTTCAGGGGGTGTCAGGGAAGGCAAAGGGTGCTGGCAATGGCAGGGGGTGCCAGAGAGAGGCCAGGAATGCCAGGGAGGGGAAGGGAAGGGTGTCAGGCCAGGCCGGGAGGTGGCACCAAGGTCAGGAGGTGGACAGCAAGTGCCAGGGAAGGGCAGGGGTACATCAAGGACAGGGGGGTGCCAAGGGAAGAACAGGGGGATGCCAAGGAAATTCAGGGGGTGCCAACCATCAAGACTCAGCCTGTCACCAGCTGCAGCCCCAGACCCCCGAGAGGGCTGAGCAGCCCAACCTGAGCCCCCCCACGACTGCCCCTCCAACCCATGTCCCCTCTGTCCCCTGTCCCTGTCCCTGCAGGGTCACACAGACAGACACACAGACACACACACAGACCCCTCCCCAACAGCCTCCCCAGGCTGTAACCGCAGCCGATCCGTAACCCAACTCCCCGGCTCCTGTTCCCGGCTCCGCTGCGGCTGCGGGGACACCAACGGGGACAGGGCTGGCAACGGGCACAGGGCTGGCAAGGGTGGCACTGGGGGGGGGCTGAGCTGTCCCCGGGGAGGGACAGACCCTCCAGCACGGCCGTCCCCCCAGCAGGTGCCACAAGGCTGAGCCTGGAGCCACCATGAAGAGCCTGAGGGCCAAGTTCAAGAAGGGAGACGTGAGTGCCGTCCCTGGGGGGCTCTGGGGCACGGGGACCTCTCCTGGGATGTCCACAGGGACATGGGGACCTCTCCTGGGATGTCCACAAGGACACAGGGATGTCCACAGGGACATGGGGGTATCCACAGGGACACGGGGATGTGCCCATGAGGATACAGGGATGCAGGGACCTGCCCTGGGATGTCCACAGGGACTCAGGGACCTGCTGTGGGATATCCTTGGGGACATGGGGACCTGCCTTGGGATGTCCATGAGGACACAGGGATACAGGGACCCGCCCTGGAATGTCCCCAGGGACATGGGGACCTGCCCTGGTGTGTCCTTGGGGACATGGGAATGTGCTCCAGGGTGTCCCCAGGTTTCACAGGGACACAGAGACTTGCCCTGGGATGTCCATGGGGACACAGGGACCTGTTCCAGGATGTCCTCAGGGATACAGGAACCTGCCCTGGGATATGGATGGGGACCTGCCCCAGAATGTCCCAGGTCCTACAGGGACTTGAAGAAGTGGAGATTTTCCCCAGGATGTCCCCAGTGCCACAGGGACATGGGAACACCCCCTGGGACAGGGGGTGGCCGCTCCCCACGAGGACAGCAGCCCCACAGAGGTTGGCACTGCCACCCTGGCTGGTGGCATCGAGCCCCCAGCGCACCCCCAGTGCTCCCAGAGCCATCCCTGGGAGCGGGACAGAACAAAGGAGAGGGAAAGTGGGTCGCAGGTCCCCTCCCTGTCCCCTCCCTGGTGACAACTGCCAGCTTTCCAGCTGCCACAGCCCGTGCAAGCAGGGAGTCGATGCTCCTCAATTATTCAGGAGCCGCCTGGCACGGGCCACGGGCTCTGCCCCGGGGGCACAGGGTGACAGGGCGGGCGACAGGCACCCGGGGGACAGGGCAGGAGGATGCTCAACCCTGCTTTGGGGGTGGTTCGACACCTCGCTTGAGCTTGGGGTGGGAAAACTGTCCCCCCACCCCGCCTCAACCCTTCCCACAGGAACTGGGACCAGTCTGGGTGCTGGTCGCTGGCTGGGGGGATGCTCCGTGGCGGGATGCGGGGATGCCGAGGAGGGAAAGAGGGAGGGAGGGAGGGGAGGAGGGAGGGACGGAGGGATGGAGGGAGGCGGGTCCCGGTTCCCACTGCGGCAGCCCCTGCCCCGCCCGGGCGGCGATGCTGGACCGAGCCGGGCTCTGGGGTGGGCGTGCTGGCCCGGGCGGGGGGCGCGGGGTTTATGGCTGCCCGCCGCCTCCTCCTCAGCACCATGAAGCAGATCTGCCTCTGTGCCGCCGCCTCCTTCGCGGTACGTCCCCGGTCCCCCCCTCTCGGGACCCCTCCGGTCGCGTCCTGCGGGCTGAGCCGTGTC
>NW_020956326.1:122674-127027 GCF_003031625.1 Empidonax traillii | reverse complement strand
CGGGCTCTGGGGTGGGCGTGCTGGCCCGGGCGGGGGGCGCGGGGTTTATGGCTGCCCGCCGCCTCCTCCTCAGCACCATGAAGCAGATCTGCCTCTGTGCCGCCGCCTCCTTCGCGGTACGTCCCCGGTCCCCCCCTCTCGGGACCCCTCCGGTCGCGTCCTGCGGGCTGAGCCGTGTCCCCCCCACCCTGCCCCTCCTGCACCCCCTGCACCCCATCCCCGGCCGCACCCCGGGGCTCCCCCGCGCCCACCCCAACCTGCTTTGTCCTTGCTCCAGGGGGACGTGGGGGGCGCGGGCACCACCCTCCCAGTTTGCCCAGTAACCCCGGCAGACTGGTGTACTCCCTGCCCCCGGCCCCGCCGGGCTGCAGGGGCTCCGATGGGCTCCCGGCGGGCACGGTGGCCCCGGGGCTGGCTCGGGGCACGGTGCCAGCAGCTCCCGAAAAGGTGACATCCATTTCCTGCCGCCGCGGCCGCAGCCGGCTCGGCTTTGTCGTCACCGGCTGCGGGGTGAACCCAGGACTTGCAGTTCTTGTCCTGGTGCTGTCCCGCTGCGGGTCAGTCCCTCGGGACAGGGATGAACGGGAGCACTGGGAAGGCAAGCTCCCTGCCAGCCCTGCTCCTGTGTGGATGGGGACGGTGTCGTGCCCCGTTATCCCAGAGAGGCTGGAGCATCCCAGGGGAGCTGTCCCGGCTTGGTCCTTACCCCTTCAGGGCTTGGGTTGGGATCAGTGGGGAGAACCGGGCAGGGGTGGGGCTCCCTTGGGTGCTGGCTGTGTTTATTGGGGTGGCAGGGACAGCCGGGCTCGTCCCCAAATCCCAGCCGGTGCCAGCCTGGCACGTCTGGGTCTGTAAATGCCCTGGTCTGTGAGCTGCAAACTGGGAGGGGCTGGAGGGGACCCTCATCCCAGTGCCAGCTGAACCCTGGGGGTGGGACAGCACAGCCCCCAGCACAGGGGCTGGCACAGAGACCAAGGGACAGGGCTGGGTGCAGGACAGGGGGCACGGGGACAGGGACAGCCCCCTGGCCCAGCCCTGGGGACAGCACAGTGTCACAGCCTGCTCTTGGCTCCCTTGCAGAGCCAGGACTGGACCAAGAACGACGAGAAGCTCCTGCAGGCCGTGGACTACAACGATGCCGGGCGGGTGACGTCGCTCCTGGTCCGCAAGGGCCTGGTGCCCACCAAGCTGGACTCGGAGGGCAAATCCGCGTGAGTGCCACCCCACACCCCGGGGACAGGGCTGGGGACGAGGGACACGAGGGAAATGGTGCCACAGCGCCCTGGTCTCGCTGCAGGTTCCACCTGGCTGCCACCCGGGGCAACGTGGACTGCCTGGAAGCCATGCTGGCCCACGGCGTGGATGCCATGACCAAGGACAGCTCGGGTGAGGGCAGGGCCACCCTGGCTACTGCCACGGGGCCACCTGGTTGTCCCCAGGGGACAGAGGTGATGGCCATGCCGGGAGCTCAAGCACCGAGCGATGAGGCTCCTGGGGATGTCCCTGTGTGCCCATCCCGTGTGCCCGTCCCTCTGTGTGTCCCCCGGGCTGTCCCCTCTGCCACAGACCCACTGTCCGTGCTCTGACCCGTCTGTCTGTCCCTCCCCAGGTTCCACTGCCCTGCACTTGGCCTCCAAGCACGGGCACCCTCAGTGTGTCAGCAAACTGCTGCAGGTACGGGGAGGGTGGAGAGGGAGGGAGGGGAGGAGGAGGAGGAGGAGGAAGAGGAGGAGAAGGAGGAGGAGGAGGGTGCTGTGCCAGCGGGGTGTCCTCACTGTCCTTGAACCCCCTTTCCTCACCAGTGCCCTGACCTGTCATGGAGATTCCTGGCTCTGTGTGGTGCTGCCTGGCACCTGCTCAGCCTTCCATGATGCCACAGAGCCACAGCTGTCTGTCTGTCTGTCTGTCCCCTGTCCTTCATCACATCATGGAGCCACAGCTGTCTGTCTGTCTGTCCCCTGTCCTTCATCACATCATGGAGCCACAGCTGTCTGTCTGTCTGTCTGTCCCCTGTCCTTCATCACATCATGGAGCCACAGCTGTCTGTCTGTCCCCTGCCCTTTACTGTGCCACAGAACCATGTCCCCTCCAGCTGTCTGTCTGTCTGTCTGTCTGTCCTCTAACCCAGGCTCTGTCCCTCAGGCCTCCTGCCCTGTGGATGTGGCCGATGGCAGCGGCCGGACCGCGCTGCACCTGGCAGGTGAGTGGGGACGGTGCCACCCTGTCCTGCTCTGTCCCCGGGCAGGGAGGGCTCAGCCTCTGTCCCTTCCACAGCCGTCAGCGGCTGCATCTCCTGCTCCGAGATCCTCTGTGACTTCAAGGCTCCCTTGAACATCAAGGACAAGGTGAGGTCCTGCTGCTCCTCGTGCCAGGCTGGGGCTGTGGAAATTGGGGGCAGGGGGGAAAAATCAGGAATGTGGTACCCCAGGTTGGGCATCTGAGCCTTGTCTGCTCCTCCTCACCCTCCCCCCTTGCCCTGCCCAGGACGGCTCCACCCCGCTGATCCTGGCTGCCAAGATGTGCCACTCGGAGCTGTGCCGGTACCTGCTGCACCGCGGGGCGGCCGTCAACAGCCGGGACCTGCAGGGCAGGTGGGGCTGCACCGCTGGGCACTGGGAGGCAGGGCACGTGGAGACAAAGGGAATGGTCCCCCCCATGACCTCTGCTGTCCCCCTGTGCTCAGGACAGCCCTGATGCTGGCCTGTGAGAGCGGCAGCGTGGAGACGGTGGAGGTGCTGGTCAACGCCGGCGCCCGCGTGGCCGTGGTCGATGCCACGGGCCACGACGCCGCTCACTACAGCCTGGCCACGGGCAATGCCCTCATCCAGCACTTCCTGCAGGAGGCTGCTCAGCGCCGCTCCTGGGCCAGTGGTGAGGCAGCTGTGGCACCCTGGGGCTCCCTGGGCCCAGGGGAGGGAGCGTGGGGGGGTTGTCACCTCGCAGGGGGATGGACCCCACCGGGGGATTGGCACCGTCAGGGCACTTTGGGATGGGGATAGAGGAGGCTGGGTGAGGCTGGGGGGCACATGTCCCCTTCTGCCAGGCACCAGGGCTGCCTTTGGCTGCGCTGTCACCAGCTGAGGTGGTGCTGAGCCTCGGTTGTCTGGCTGGGTGCTCGCACACGCGTGTTCACGTGTGTTTGCACGCGAGGGGGTCTGAGTGCACGAGTGTTTTCACATGTGTTTGTGTGTGCACGTGTGTCCCTGTGTCTGCACTGCATCCCTGTCCTTACACACCCATCCACACCCCTGTATGTGTCTGTCTGTGTCCCCCTGAACGCTGTGCACTCACGTGTGGGTGTCCCCTGAGTGTCCCCACACCCACACGGGCTCTGGTCCCCTAAAAACTTCCCCCCTTTCTCTTCCCTCCCGCTCTGCCCCTCAGAAGAGGAGTCAACTGAGCAGACATCCCAGGTGAGGGTCTGCCAGGGGGTCCCCCAGGGCTCTCTGAGGTGGCACTGGATCACTGTGGGTGCGATGTCCCCTCTGCCTCGGTGTCTCCACAGACCTCTTCACCCAGCCAGTCGTCCGTCAGGGAGAAGAGCAGCACCCCGAGAAAGAGGAAGGCCCCTCTGCCTCCTCTGGGCACCGTCAGCCAGGTGAGCTTTAGCTCCAGGTCCTCACCTGGCTCTCTTGCAGGGCACACCCCTGGATGGGGGGCTGTGCTGGCCTTGAGGGGTCCACGCCCTGCCAGAGCCTTTCCTTCCCTCTCTGGGGTCAGAAAGCACCCTCAGGCACACGGTGGGATTTTTGGGGCGTCCCGTGCCAGGAGTTTTGGACCCCACGATCCTTGTGTGGGTGCTTCCCAGCTGAGGGGATCCCACGATCCTCTGATTTCCCGCAGGAGGACCGGGATGCCTACGAGGAGATCGTGCGGCTGCGGCAGGAACGGGCCCAGTTCCTGCAGAAGATCCGGGGCTTGGAGCAGCAGGAGAAGCAGCGACGGGAGGTACCAGCTGCAGGGTCCTGGGGAGATGCCACCACATCCCTGGGGAGCAGAGGGGACAGCGGGGATGGGCACAGCAGGGATGGGCACAGCATTCATCCCTCCCTGTTTTCTCTCTGGCTCCTGCTAGAGGGCAGAGCTGGACGAGGGCTCCCTGCGCTCCATGGAGAAGCAGGTAAAGGCCAGTGAGGAGCTCAGGGGTGCCCCTGGTGCTGGGAATGCCACGGGGAGTCCGGTGGGAGCCAAGAGGATCTTTATTCCTGCGTCCTGCCCCACAGATCCAGGAGCTGGAGGAGAAGCTAGCGGCCCGGGATGGGGAGAAGGAGAGGCTGGGCAAGGAGGTGGAGGCTCTGCGGAGCCGCCTGTCCTCGCTGGAGGTGGGTGTGGGCAGCAGCTGGCAGTGCCAGG
>NW_020956326.1:99840-121308 GCF_003031625.1 Empidonax traillii | reverse complement strand
AGGAAGCGCTGCTGGAGCGCTGCGGGCGGGCCGAGGCCGAGGCCGAGGCGCTGCGGCGGGAGCTGGAGGCCAAGGCGCCGGGAGCGCCGCGGCAGGAGGAGGAGACGGCACAGCTGGCAGAGCTGCGGGACGCCCTGGCGCGCCGGGAGGCCGAGCTGGGCAGGCTGCGGGAGCAGCTGGCGGCGCGGCCCGTGGGGCGGCAGGAGCACGAGGAGGCCCTGGCGCGGCTGCGGCGGGCGCGGGACGAGGGCTGGGTGCCTCGGGACGAGCACGCCCGCGCCACGGCCGCGCTGGAGGAGCAGGCGCGGGCGCTGCGGGAGCGGCTGGCGCAGCTGGAGGCCGAGGCCGAGGCCAAGGGGCGCGAGGCGGCCCGGCTGGAGGCCCGGCTGGCCGAGGCCGTGCCGCGCGCCCAGCACGAGGCGGCGGCGGCCGCGCTGCGGGACGAGGCGGCGGCGCTGGGGCGGCGGCTGGAGGAGCTGGGCCGGCGGCACGAGAGGACGTGCGAGGAGGTGTTCAGGGTGCAGCGCCAGGCGCTGTTCATGAAGAGCGAGCGCCAGGCGGCCGAGGACAGGCTGGTGGCGGCGCAGAAGCAGCTGGAGGAGGCGCGGGACGAGGCGCGGCGGCTGCGAGAGCTCCACAGCCACGCCGAGGATGCGGCTCGGCTGGTCAGGGAGAGGGACAGGAAGGTAGGAGGGGTGGTGCTTGGAGGAGGATTCGGGGGTTTTTAATCCCAGGAAATACCTCCTGGAGACAGCTCTGCCTCTGGGAGCTGCACACATGGAGTTACAGAATGGTCTGTAACCTGTCCCAGGTTGCTCCAACCTGGCCTTGGACACTCCCAGGGATGGGGCAGCCACAGCTTCTCTGCCCAACCTGTGCCAGGGCCTCCCCACCCTCCCAGGGAAGAATTTCCTCTGCTCTCCTGGCTCTTCCCTGCTTTTCCTTCCCCTTCCCAGGCCCAGGGCTGCACCCCAGTGGGGTCCCCATGATCTCTGTGCACTCTGCAGATCACTGAGCTCTCCAAGGAGGTTTTCAGGCTGAAGGAAGCCCTGAACGCCCTGCCTGAGCCGGGGGGGCCACCACAGTCACCCCCCAACACCACAGCGCTCCAGGACAGGATCCGTGCGCTGGAGGAGAAGCTGCAGGTGGGCCCTGGGGGGTTTGGTGGCCGTCACCTGGGGGGGTTCTGGGCTCCCACGAGCCCTCAGCCCCGTGGCCAACCCCCCTCCCTGTCCTGCAGGAGACAGAGAGGCGGCACAGCAAGGTGGTGACGCTGTACCGGAGCCACCTGCTCTACGCAGTGCAGGTGAGACGGGGACGGGGCTGGGGGGACAACGGGGGACACCGCTGGGGGGGGCTGGCTCCCTGATGTCCCACTCTGATGTCCCCATCCATGTCCCCTCCACCCCAGGGCCACATGGATGAGGACGTGCAGAGGCTCCTGTGCCAGATCCTGAGGATGCAGCAGCTGCAGGAGCAGAGCAGATGAGCCCCCGCCAGCACGGCAGTGCCATGGGGGGTGGTGGCACTGCCGGTGACACGGGGTGGGGACAGGTCTGTCACAGCACCCTCTGTGCCCCTTTGCTTGCCCTGTCACTGGCACCCACCCCCCACACCCCCCCCAGGACCCCGCTGCCCCCCAGCCCAGCACAGCAGCAATAAAGTATTTATAGTCACACCAATTCTGGCTCCTCTCTGGGGGCACCAGGGTGGGCACGGGAGGGCTGTGTGTGACAGGGTGCCAGTGCCACCATCTCCAGCCCCGCTGTCCCCAGAGGGTGACTGTGAAGAAGGGGACGAGGCGGCGGCGTGGGAAGGTGGGAACCCTCTTGGATAGAGCTGAAACCCCTTTGCCACGAGCCTGGGGCCCCGAGCGTGGGGATCCCGGTGGAACAACACTGGGAAGTGTGTTGGTCCCCACGGGGGATGGTGTTTCCTGCCCGAGGAAGTGGGATGAGGCCGTGGCTTCCCGCTCCGCTGGGGACACTCCACTCCCAGATGCCTGGCCCTGCTGTGGTGAGAATTTTGGGGGACTGGGCTCCCCACAGGGCTGGGGGAAGAGGAGGGGGGGTTGGGGGTCTGGGGTGACCCCACAGCGCCTGGTTTAGGGCACTGCAGGAGCCTCAAATCCAAGGAAAGTGGGGCATGCCCCTCCCGGGGTTGAGCCAGCCCAGGGACATGGTGGGAGGTGACAAGGGCAGGGTCTTTGTGGGGCCAGGCTTGGGGACAGTAGGGAGCTCAGCTGGGCCCCTGGGCTGGGCTTTGGGGGTCTTTCTGAGGGCTGGTCCCATGCTGGATGTCCCCAGAGGGGGGGCCATCCCAGGGTGCAGGTCCAGGCCTGGAGTGATCCTAAACCTCGATTCCAGGCACGGGACTGCAGGGGTGGCTGCAGGACCCTGTAAGAAACTGTGGGAACTGTGATGTCCCTGCTGTCCCCTGCCCTGGGGTTTGACTGTCCTGCCTGTCCCCACAGGTCACTGGGCAGCTCCTCTGAGCCTCCTGACATGAAGTGGCTTTGGGTGGTGGCTTTTGTGGCACCTGCCTGTACTGTCCCCTACAACGGCACTGGGGACAGGGACAATGGGGACAGAGGTATGGGGGACTGGGAGGGAGTATGGAGAGAAATGGGGGACATGGGGGGACAGAAGAGAGGGGCATGGAGGGACAGGGACATGGGGGCCTGGGGACATGAGGGGACCAAGGGCAGAGTCGGGGGGCTGGGGGCACTGGGGTGTTGGGAATGGCACTGTGGGGCCCAGGGAGGCACAAAACCCTTCCTGACCCAGTGTCACCCCCACCATGGCGTGTCCCCCTGACCCCTGCCTGTGTCCACCCCCTCCCCAGCCCGCTGTGTCCCCCAGCACAGCCCCCTGGGCACGGAGGTGCTGCTGCGGTGCCCGGGGGGTCCTGCTGAGTGGCGTCGTGGGGGCACCATCCTGCGCACGTCCCCTGCCCCGGGGCTGGCACTGCCCAACGCCAGCCTGGCCCACCAAGGCCACTACAGCTGCCACCACCCCGGCACCGGCGAGACCTGGGCCACCATCTGCCTGCGTCTGGGCTGTGAGTGACCCTCCCCAGCCCTGCTGTGACCCCCAGCGCTGGTGGGGGTTCCCCTGGGGGCACTGGCAGTGGGGTGACCCCTTGTCCCCTTCCCCAGACCCGCCCCCTGCACCCACCATCGAGTGCTGGGCCACCAGTTACCCGCAGGCTGTGAACTGCTCCTGGGCCCTGAGCCCCGACCCGCTGCTTGACACCGACTTCGTGGCCACGTACAGGTCAGTGGGGGGGTCCCCAAAGCCCGGCTGAGCCCCCCCCTGTGTGTCACACCCCCCTGTGCCCCCCAGGCACGGCTCGGACACGGGCGAGTGCGAGCGCACAGGGCCGCGGAGCTGCTCCTTTGGGGACCTGCAGGTGTTTTCCCTCAGCCCCTACGTGGTGAACGTGACGGTTGTGAACCCCCTGGGAGCCGCCTCGGCGATCCTGCCCTTCCTCCTGGAGAACATCAGTGAGTGCAGCTGCCATGGGGGGGACACTGCAGTCCCCTCCACACCTGTCACGCCCCCAGGTCTGATCCAGATAGCTTTGGGTCTTTCCCCTCTGGTTTCTCCCCTCCTCGGGATGTGGGATCGTCAGTGCAGTGATTTGGGGGTCTCAGGCCGTCTCTGCAGCCTGGATTGCACAGCTCAGCCCACAAGGAGGGGATCCCCCAGGCATCACCTTCCCCTTCGTTTAAAAAAGAAGGAAAAAGACTTTTTACACAGGCAGATGATGGTAGGACATGGGGAATGGTTTTAATCCACACACAGAGAGATTTAGATGGGATATAGGGAAGGAATTCCTTCCTATGAGGGTGGGCAGGCCCTGGCACAAGTTGGGCAGAGAAGCTGTGGCTGCTCCTAGATCCCTGGAAGTGTCCAAGGCCAGGTTGGAACAACCTGGGCTAGTGGAAGGTGTCCCTGCCCACGGCAGGGTGGAACTGGATGGGCTTTAAGGTCTTTTCCAGCCCAAACCACTCTGGGATTCCCTGATTCCTTATTTCCCTGTTCCTCAGTAAAGCCAGACCCCCCCGAGGACCTGAGGGTCTCCCCCATCCCTGGGGAGCCCACGAAGCTGCTGCTGGAGTGGAGCCCTCCGGCATCCTGGCCCTTCCCAGAGTATTTCCCGCTGAAGTATCACCTGCGCTACGCCCAGGACAAGGACTCTGTCCCCACCACGGTACTGCCACCCCCCTGCTCCCACCCGGGGTAAACTGTACCCAGGGCCGTGTCACCGGCTGTCCCTGACCCCACTGTCCCCCCAGATCGGGCCATTCGAGCTGACATCCCACATCCTGACCGACGTGGAACCCGGGACCCTCCACCACATCCAGGTGGCCGCCAAGGAGGTGGCGGATTTCGGGGAGCCCAGCGCCTGGAGCCCGCCGGCCTCGGGGACACCCTGGGAAGGCCCGTGATGGGCAGGGCAGGGCCACTGTCCCCTGTCCCACCGAGGGAACCCAGGACTGCCAGAACGGGCAATAAACCCACTGCAGGCTCTTTCCCTGTTATGACTGTGGGATGTTTGTGATGGCTGAGCTGCTCCTGGGATGGTCCCTTTGATGTTCCTGGGGGTGGTCCCTTCACTGCCCCAAGAGAATCCCTTCTCTGCACCCGGTCTCTTTTCTGCCCCAGGATGGTCCCTTTTCTGCACCTGGGCAGTCCCTTTGCTATACCAGGATGGTCCTTTTGGTGTCCCTTGACGGTTCCTTTTTACTGCCCCATGATGGTCCCTTTCCTGCCTCAGGACGGTCCCTATGCTACCCTCGGGGACTGCTCCTTCACTCCCCCGGGACGTTCCCTTTGCTGTCCCAGGACCGTGCCTTTGCTGCCCCTGGGATCGGTCCCTTTTCTGCCCTTTGACGCTCCCTGTGGTGCCCGGCATGCCAGAATTCCCCAGCCCGGCCCCGCCACGGCCACAGGTACGGGCAGAGCCCCCCGAGCCCCCTCACAGCCCCCCCGGTGCCCTCGCTGACAGACATCTGAGACAACCAATAGCAGGCGAGGATGGGCCGGCCGGCGGCCCCTTCCACCAATGAGCGGCGGGGAGGGGCGGGTCTATTCCCAGGAAGCGGCGGCGCTGAGGGATGGGCGGCCATGTCGGTCACGGGCTGGGTACGGGCACCGTGCTGGCCGTGGGGTCTCTGATAACCATGGGGCCGTTACACCCAAACCGGAGCCCCGGGGGCCGTTACCGACCCAGAGCGGAGCCCCGGGGCCGTTACAGAACGTTACAGGCCACCTTCCCTGCTGGTGCCCAGCGGTCATTACACGTCCCTCCGGCAGAGGGCGCTGCGCCCTTCCCGCCGCCCGCGGCCCCTGCGCGAGGGGCCCGGAGACCCCGGGGGGCGGCCCCTCAGGGGCTGAGGCGATGGCGGGGCCGTGAGGGGGAGATCGAGACGCTGAGGGGTTTGCGGGGAAAAGGAGCCTTAAGGTCATCTATTCCCACCCCTAACACGGGCAGGGGCACCTTCCACCAGACCAGGCTGCTCCAACCTGGCCTTGGACACTTCCAGGGATGGGGCAGCCACGGCTTCTCTCTGGAATTTCCATCCCAGCCCCTCACCACCCTCACCGTCAACAACTTCCTCCTAATAGATATAGCATCTAACCCTGATCTGACATTCCCAGTGCCTTCTTCCCTCACATTCCCTCCTAAGACCTGCGTTTGTTTCTCTGAGCTGCTTTTAGTCCCTCTGGCCCCCTCAGGACCTCCCTGCTCCTGTCCCAGGCAGGACTGAGGTTTGTTGTGTGTGTTCCCAAATTCCCAGAGAGCTCCTGTTGCAGCAGTCAGGATACAAAGGACAAGAAAAAAATTAATAAAGAAGGAAATTAATAATAAACAGTGTCTTTTGGTCACAGGGAAAACTGCAGACACAGAAATAATTGATGGAGGAACATCCCTGACATTTGAGAGCTGCCAGGCACCAACAAAACCTGCCCTGCCAAGGATATTTCTTAATCACAACCCAAAATCAAAGATTTTTGATTAAGAAGAGGAAACAAACACAAACTACACACGAAATTCAGCCGACAGGAACCATCCTGGAGAAGCTCTCATGAATTTGCCATCACAGCATCTCTGATCCCCTTGGATCCCTCTTATTCCCCCAGAACCCCTTCTGAGGTCTTTTTTGTCCCCTGCGTTATCCAGGATAACAGGACAAGTGGGAACGGCTTCAAACTGCCCCAGGGCAGGTTTAGATGGGATATTGGGAAGGAATCCTTCTCTGTGAGGGTGGGCAGGCCTTGGCACAGGTTGCCCAGAGAAGCTGTGGCTGCCCCATCCCTGGAACTCTCCAAGGCCAGGTTGGAGTGACCAACCTCAGCAAATCTGGTGAGGACCCAGAGACCTGCCACCTTCAAAGAGCTCCGAGGGCTTTCCCAACCTTTCCCAGGCTTTGCTGCCCTCCAGATTTCCTTGGCACCTTTGGAAGGAGCTGGCAGCGTCCTCCTGCCCTTCGGGGAGCCCCAGGACCTTCCCCGAGCTTTGCCCGGGCCCTGGAAGCTCTCCCTGTCCTCAAAGGGCATTTTGGAAAAGGGCTGGTGAAGTTCCATCTCTCTCCAGCTGATGGCACGATTGGGAGCATGTGGAGAGGAGTTTTTTTCCCCAGGAAGGCAGAGACGGAGCGTTGGAAAACGTCCCAGTTTTTCCGGCTCGAGCATCCGTGATTGAAGCAGCGCGGTCTCAGCCTCGCACCACGCCAGCATTCCCACCAGGAATGAGCGCAAGGAAAGAGCCTGGTTCTTATAAAATGAGAAAATAAATACGAGTCACCGGGTCAGGGATGAGAGCGGAGTTATCTGCGGGACAAACACCCGGCACTAAAGGAATTCCAGCCCCAGGAAGGGGCTCCCACCAGCAGGAATTAATGGGATGTCAATCCACGGGAGAGCTTCCTTCCATAGGACGTGTGTGATCAGGGCAATGATCCCTCCAGGCTTCCAGCTCCTTCTGAGCCTGACTTACAGCTGTGTGACCTTCCAAACACGCAGCAAAGGGAAAAATCCCTGGGAAAGTGGCGGTTCCCTTCAGCCTCACGCTGACAATCGACCCTTGTGTGTCCGTTCCTTGATCCAGGGAGATTCCAGACTGGCTGGGCTGAGCACCTGGGCTGTCCTGGGGTGATCCTATAACCCAAACAGCCTCTGGGTTGGCTGGGATGTGGTGTTTGGAGCAGCCAGTGGCTCGGGAGTGCAGGTTTACGAGGCCTTGCCGTGGCAAAAACTGAATTATGAACACGGGCACAAATTCCCCCTCCTGATTTGCTTTGCAGTTTTGTGGATTTTGCTGTGCGGGCAAGAAGAGACAATAAATTCTACTCCTCGTTTCGGGCAGGCAGAGTTTAATACTTAAAGCCAGGACCAGTTATTTTTATTCCTGGCTCTGGCTCTTGCATCTGTGGATGACCTTAGGAAGGACATCAGTCCTCCTGCAAAATTGCCATATTTTAGGATGACAGTAACAACTAAACCCTCACCACGTGCTGGAGTGGGACTGGTTAATATTCAGAAAGGTCTTTCAGCTTTTTGTTGATTCAGATCTTACTGAAGCTGCTGCTGCAGCAGCATGAGGTTTGCGTTGTGAAAATCAGTTTAAACCAGCAGAAATTCCACATTCTTTCTGAAACATGAGGGCAATTTTTTTCCAGGATGGTTCCTGTTGGCTGAATTTCGTGTCTAGTTTGTGTTTGTTTCCTCTTCTTAATCAAAGATCTTTGATTTTGGGTTCTGATTAAGAAACGTCCTTGGCAGGGCAGGTTTTGTTGGTGCCTGGCAGCTCTCAAATGTCAGGGATGTTCCTCCATCAATTATTTCTGTTCAGATTCTGTGTCTGCACTTTCCCCTGTGACCAAAAGACACCGGTTTGGATTAATCTCCTTTTTTATTAATTTTTTCTTGTCCTTTGTATCCCCATTGCTGGAACGGGAGCTCTCTGGGAATTTGGGAACACACGCAACAAACCCTCTCAGTCAATGGAACCATGGGCCAGCGTCTCATGAGACCCTTTTCCAACAAGGATCCATGATCTCCAAGCAAGTTGTGGAAGGGGATCTCTGCAGGAGGAGCTTTTTTGCTCCTAAAAGATGATTCCACTGGTTTTTCTGGGCCAGCAACACACAGGGCTCTTTCTCCCCGAGCATGAAGTAACTCAACAATTCCAGAGCTCCTGAGTGACTCCATGCCAGGCAAAGGGACTCTGCTGGGGCAGGGAGAGGTTCCTGGTGCCGTCCCCTCCCTCTTTTCCTTTCACAGCCCCCCCAGGTGCAATAAAAGCTGCTGATTCCCATTAAATGGATGATGTTGGTCACTAACAAGCTCACCTCCCTCTTGAAAGCCGAGGCTGCTCCCAGGAGATCTAATTTAGGAAGCACGTGGATGAGCTTCAATGTCCCTTCTGACCCAAACCACTCTCTGGGATTCTGGGATTCTCTAAATCCGTTTTCCCAACAGGGACATTTGCTGTCAGCGATCTTTCCCCTGTGGCGCCATCTCCCTCCTCAAAGCGCTGAGTGACGCTGGGGGGACAGGAGCACTGCTGTGCTTATTAACATGGGAAAGGCTGAAGTCATTTGTGGTCATCCCACCACTGATCTGAGCTGTGTGTCTGGGCAGGTCTCCAGAGTACCTGGGAGTGCTTGGAGTCTCCATCTCCTTCCCCTCCCCGAACAGCACCTGAAAACTTCAGACCCGCCTTTTCCACTCCGCAATCCCGGGAAAGGGAGGGCCCCATCCGTGGCCTGTGGTTTGTGTGAGTGCCAACTCTGTGTCAGAACCACCCCACCAACCCCCCCCCAAAATCATGACATCCACCCCCACAAACACCCTCGTGACTGGGAGGGACACGAAGCCAGAGGGGGATCTCGGGGTGTCCAGAGAGACATGAAAGCCGACGGCTTCCCCCTCGTCAACTCTTTAAAGCATGTTTTTACTTCAGATTTGGGCTGCCAATAACTCATTCAAACAATGATCTAATGCCTGTGTGAATGTTTGTAAAACCTCACTGCTCTGGCAGGTTGAGCTCTTGCCAAAAAGCAATCGCCTGTAATTAGGGAGATGGAGTTTGAATATCCCAACCTCGCAGCCCAGCACATTTTTCCAGTTGTGTTTGTACCACTTGAACTGTCCCATTGACTGGGGTCTGTGGGACACGCTCCTGTCTCCAGAGGGATCTTCTCTGTAGGCACCACTGCCAAAAACCTGCCAGGAAAGGGGCTGGGAGGAGATACCTGTGCTGGGCTGTCCCTGTGGTTGTGCATCCTTGGCCTGGCTTTGGAGGGAATGAAGGATATAAGGAATTCCTTATGCACCCCCCCCTGGGCTGCCAGGGTCCCACAGCAGGCTGGGATCAATTAATGGCCCTGTCCTTTCTGGGAAGAGCTTTGTTCAGGCCTGAGGGAAGATGAGGGGAAGACTTTGCAGGTTAATCAGCATCTCACCCGTGTGACAGCTGGAAATGGCTCTGCTGGTTTTCCTCACATCACCTGCTTATCCCTCCCTTTCCCTGGACAATGACAGAGTGACAGGGACAGAACCTGCCACAGGCAGAGCCCCAAATGACCTTCCAGGTTCTCTCTCCACCTTCCAGTGTTGCAGAAGGTTCCTGAGGAGGCTTTTTAGTCATGTTGATCCCTCAATAAGCACTGGGAGCATCTAAAAAACTCAGAGCTTTTTGAGGGAACACCTGGAAAAATCCCTTTCCCTGACAGCCACACAGCTTGACAGGGCTCCTGTGGGATTGGTGGAGTAGAACCCTGGAATAGTCTGGATTGACAGGAATCTTGAAAGTGCAGCCTCTGGTCAATGGTTGCTGCTCACAAAAGTTCCCAGGATCTTTTGTAGATCCCAGGAGCTCCTGAAGGAAAGGAATTTCCACATGGAATTTAATTTGCAGCCTTCACCCTCTCACCTGAGCCCCCAAAGGACACTTGCAAGCAAGTTGGGAGTTTCAACGTGGAAAGTGAGATGTGAAAACTATCCTTGAAACTCCTCCAGCATCCTGGGAATTCCCTTCACTCCCTTGTCCTCTTCTGCAGTTCCTGGGGTGTTGTCCTGAAACAAGGTCAGGGACATGCACAGGTCAGGTTCTGTGGGACCAGGAGCTGTTTTTTTTTATGGGAGGAATTCTTTCCTGAATGTGAGAGAGGAGAGGTGGATTCTGCTTCTCAGTGGGGTTTGAAATTCTCAATTCCAGCCAAGAGTCATCACATAAACTCGTGCTGAGGAACCTGACCTAGTTTGAATAATTGGAGGTAATTGTCAGCTCTTTCCAAATGACAAAACCCTTAATCACCAGCAGATGCTCAGCCAACCTCACAAAAAAGGCTGGAATGGGGAGTATTGTTGTCCCAGAGGCACCAAGTTGCAGGAATGGGCAGGAATCTTCCTCGGGGGGTTTTTCCAATACATGGTCAGATGCTGGGACTGGGGCAATGGTTTGAGCTCATGGCCTGGGCATCTCTCCAGGAAATCTGTCCTTGTGCCATGAGCGACACTGAAACCTCAGGGAGCGATGGGAGATGGAGCAACTTCGGCACGAGGAGCTGAAAGTTTGGGTTTGCTGTCCCAGATCCTTCAATCTGGACTCTCAGATCCCTAAAACAGCCTGGGCTTCCCTGAAGCTTCTGCTGAGTTTCATGTGAGGGTGTAACGTGGTTGATAGGTGAGATGCGATTTAATGGTTATTCTGAAATTTAGGGAACACTCCGAGGGTGACGTGAAGGGGCCTGGCTGAGGGAAAATGAAGGATTTGCTGGCAGGATGTGACAAGGCAGAGCTGAACAAGCAGGGAACAAGGCAGAGCACTTGCAGACTCCAGCCAGTCTCCCAGTTTTCCTTATGTAAAAGCATAGGGAAGATAGGAAGCCCTGGAAGTGGTCAGGGCAAGGAGTTGTCCTTGACCCCCAGGTAGAGGAGAGAGGGGAACTCTCATTCCAGGGTGGTGTAATGAGGCATTGCCGTCGCTCTGGAGCGACTCTCAGCACATTTGGGGTGTTTTCCAGCTCGTGGTATTCATCTCTTCCCGTAGAACCTCCTGCAGTGGGACTAATAATCAACGGTCCTGACTGGAAACCAACAGCTCCCTCGGGAACGTGTCTGGGACGAGGCTCATTCTGGGGGCTTTGAAGTGGGCAGGGATGTGGAAACAGTGACAGCAGTGCCGTTCCCGGGAACAGGGGGGGTGGGGGGCCTCCCATGGGGGAGGGGGTGGAGGTGTGAGGCCAAAAAAAGGGGTGAGAAATGAGCCAGCACACCTTTGGGGAGAGGTCAGTCTGTCCATGATGGGTGGGTGTAGGGCTGGGCTCTTCCTGGATGGATCCCTGCTGGAAAATCCCAGGCTGTGGAGATCGGAGCTGGTGAAGGGGGAGGTGGAGGGGAGGAAGAAGAAGATGATGAAGTGTCCTCTGGTGACACAAAGGGCAACCTGGCCTTGGACACTTCCAGGGATCCAGGGGCAGCCACAGCTTCTCTGGGCAACCTGTGCCAGTCCCTCCCCACCCTCCCAGGGAGGAACTCCTTCCCAATATCCCACCTAACCCTGGCAGTGGGAAGGGAAATTTCTTGGGAGAGGGTTGGTTTCTCCTCAAGGGACGGAGAGCTGGTAGATGAGCAGGACGACGCAGCTCTCTGGGCAGGTCCTCACCCACCAGGGACCAGACAGAGCTGGGGACAGGCCCACCTTGGATGGAACTCAGGACAGAGATGGAATGGGGCTGGTGGCCCAGGGGAGGCTGGAGTGGAGCTTGTGACCCAGGAAAGGCTGGTTGCAGGCCCATGAACTCATGTTGGGGCCCTCCAGCCCCCTGACAGAACCACATCAGCCACATGAACCGGTCGTGGCCTCGAGCAAAGGCCGCCTCTCCCCCGCTGGCTCCTGCCAGCTCATCCCAGCCCAGACTCAGGGCCTCACGTCCCCTTTCTGAGCTGCTTTTCATGTGTCTCTCCCCGAAGCAGGGCCGGGCCAGCCTCCAGCAAACCCTTCTGACCACTCACCCAGCGCTGGCAGGTCACTGGGGCTGGAACAGCCTCCATCCCTCGCCTCTCTCCGGCTCTCCAGCCCAGACATCCTCCTCGGCATTCCCTGCCAGCGCCGTAATGAAAAATGGCTCTTCTACTCTGTCTGCTTCCATCTGAATCCCTCTAGGAAAGATCTCGTGTGCTCCAGCTCTTTGCTGCTGAAATTAGCGCTGGCATCCTGCAGGATTCCAGGCTCTGACTCGGG
Source organism: Empidonax traillii (assembly GCF_003031625.1). Lineage (NCBI taxonomy): Eukaryota > Metazoa > Chordata > Aves > Passeriformes > Tyrannidae > Empidonax > Empidonax traillii. Next base: position 109,050 of record NW_020956326.1, on the reverse strand, counting down.
AAGAGCCGAGACAAGTTGGATTTTGAGAGCCAAGTGGCCAAAGGAACACGCTGAAGGATAACACAGCGAGCAGGAGGTGCTCCAGAGAGGCAACAAAGTCATCCTGCTGAGGAGAAAACCCCCCAAAAAATACACTTTCCTGGGGGCTTGCACGACTCAGGAGGGGTTAAACCACGGCACAGCCTTTGGGACAGCTGCAAAATGCTGGAGTGGGCACCGGGATTGGAGCCAGAATGACAGTTTTGGGTCACTCACAGAGCTTTCTAATTACACTTTTTTTTGGGGGGGGTGTGGGGGGGAAATTGGTGTGTTTTATTCTGTAAGTGCTGAACATTCCACGATTGCTGTGTTTAATAAATACAGCGGGGGCTCCTAGGAGACTGAATGGGGCTGAATGAATGAAGTATGTGAGACATCTGAAACCTATTAGCTGGAGCAAACTGTCGGAGAGGCAGGAATTCTTCTCTTTTTAAAAATATTTATACGTTTGACTTTCATGTCAGGCCAACATCTTATTTGGGGTTATGTTCCAGTGGAAGGAAAGGTGTGTCGTGGGGAGGTGGGAGCGGGGGGGAAAAGCCAGGGGGAGGGGAGGGGAGGGGAGGTTTTGGTTTGGTCCCAAAAGGAGCAGAAGGGTTTTTAGGAGCGTATTTGCCTTTCAGAACCGAACCCAGCACGTTGAAATGTGAGGTGGCATCGCCCAAAGCTCCGGGGGGGGAGGGATGGCTTGGGTGTGTTTCGGGGAGTCCCACCTCGGGAGAGCCCCCCAGCCCTCACCAGGTCAGGTTTGTGGATGCCCCTGGACTTGGTTAATCTGGTTTTGGTAGTTTGAGAGGGAAGGAGCGTGCACAGCCAGAGTCTTCTCCACCACGTGGACAGCTCCAGGGGGTCCCACTGGTGTCCAGCACCGGCACGAACGACACCACATCCCTTCCAGCGCTCTCTGAAGGAAGGTTTCCACCCAGGCTTCTCCTTCTAGGGCAGAATTAGCTCGTTGACTTAATAAAAGGCAGAAAAATAGGGGAGATGGCTGAGAAGAACACGGAATGTTCCACCAGAGGCTCAGCAGAGCCAACACCTCTTCAGGGGCCGCTTCACCTACGGTGGGGTCCCTGGAAAGGGGTTCAGCAGACGAACAGTTGACAACACCCAGCCTGGACATAAACCCTCCAAACTGAGTGTTTCCTGCTGGAAGTTGTGTCTCCCACCTTCGGGGCTTGGCTTTGTGCCTCAGGAGCCGGTGGGATTCACCAAGACACCGAGTGATGTTGGAACTCACCTCTCCTTGCCCAGCGACCCCGGATCAAAGCGAGTGGTCCGGATTTCGCGGTGTTTCGCAGCTGATGAGAGATGTGTAAATGATTCCTGCTCTTCTGTGATCTTCCTTCAGCCCCATTTTCCTTGCACCCAGCACATGCTCGACCCTTTCCTTCCTGAGACAAAAATGGGGAGTTTTAGGAGACTGGGAATTCGCAAGTGTGTCCCATTCGCCCCCTAATCCTCCCAGACTGATTAGATGGGAGGATATCTCTCCCCCTGCATAGGAAACAGATGTCCTCCTTCCAGCAGGGACATGCAGGAGGCATCCTTCAATCTGTTTAATTTAGAGTCTCCTGGAGATGGGCTTGTTCTTCCTGCTTACGAGTTGCTTCCACCTTCACTGGCTGGATCTGGTTGAGTTTAGAGCAGGGCCAGCAGGTGGGTCTCTGTTGGGTTTTTCACCGTCGGTGGAGGGAAACTCCACATCCCTGGGGAGAATTTGTAACTCTGGATTTTTCAGAGCTCTCCTTTTTATTTTTCTTTTCGTCTTTCCATCGGGTTCAAACAAAATCCTGTTCTCACTGAAGACACCGAGGGACGTTGCTCAGGTTGCCCCAAGAGAAGCTGTGGCTGCCCCATCCCTGGAAGTGTCCAAGGCCAGGTTGGAGCAACCTGGGCTAGTGGAAGGTGTCCATGGGATGGAACGGGATGAGCTTTAAGGCGCCTCCCATCCCAAACCCTCCTGGGATTCTGTGATCCCAAGTGTCAGTGCTATTTCCAAAACGCCCTCATTTTACTTTTGGGGTGTCCACAGCGTGCCTAGGCGTGGGTGGTGGTTGCATTTCAGAATTTCCAAGGCTGTTTTCAGCTTTTACCCCTATTTTCCAAACAAGTTACTGAGGTAAAAATTCTCCCTGCTGAGATCTCGGCGCTCCGCTGGAACAGAGATCTCCAGGCACAAGAGAAGCTGAATAAAGGAGCTGAATCAAATCTCCCCTGGCTGGAGGAGGCTATTTAAGGGTTACACCGAAGCAGTTTGACAACAATGCAGCGTTGTTTCATGCGCTGGACCACATTTTTCCACCCCGCGCGCGAGGACGGGAGCGCCAGCGACGAACGCCTTGGAAAAAGCGCCCTAAACCCGAGCCAAGAGTTCCCTTCATCAGCCTTGCGCTAAAGGTGCACGATTTAGCACGACCTCCGCCTGGCTCAGGCGCGGCTGGGAAGGAGTGTCTCCTCCGAGCCTCTTGGGAGCACCATTTCCACGTCTTTTTGGGCTGGCTGGACACGTCAGCCCTGGACGGGGCGGGGGTGGCGGGTGTTCCGCAGCCAGGGACGGGTCGTTAAGGGGTGAAGTGACCCGTGAAACGCGATGAAGATGAGCTGGAGCTCAGACAGTGGATGGAGCAGCCGTGTCAGGTGCTGAGCGGCTGCTGGATTAAACACACAGCTCTCTGGTTAATCAGAAGCGACGCCGAGCAGCGCTCGGGGTCAGGAGAGGCGGTGGAAGCATCACCAGAACCACGGCTGGGGATTCTGGAGGAGGAGGAGGAATTTCAGGGGTGGCTTGAACTGCTGGGGGGTGTTTGATATCATCCCCTTCTCCTCGAGGGACAGCACCAACCTCTGCTGTCTGTGAGCAGGGATGGGACCCTGGAACAGCTGGAGCTGTGCCGGGGGGGTTTGGGATGGATCTCAGGGAAAGGTTCTTCCCCCAGAGGGTGGTGGGCACTGCCCAGGCTCCCCAGGGCAGTGGGCACGGCCCCAAGGCTGCCAGAGCTCCAGGAGTGTGGTGTGTGATGGGGAACTCCAGTGCCACAGGGGGTGACCCCAAAACCAGCAGCGATCCAAACCCAAGAGCAGATGGATCATGTTGGAGACCAGCAGGCTGAGGGAGGGGATTGTCCCCCTCTGCTCCCCTCAGGTGAGACCCCACCTGCAGAGCTGCCTCCAGCTCTGGGCTCCTCAGCACCAGAAGGACGTGGAGCTGCTGGAGCCAGTCCAGAGGAAACCACGGAGATGCTGCCAGGGCTGGAGCCCCTTTGCCATGGAGAGACTGGGAGAGCTGGGGGGGTTCACCTGGAGAAGAGAAAGCTCTGGGGAGACCTTAAACCCCTTCCAGGGGCTCCAGGAGAGCTGGAGAGGGACTTGGGACAAAGAGTGACCTCAGACTGAGGAGGAAGCAAAGCGACACTTGAGACAGAAGAGTTGCATCACTCCTGTTGTTGCTCCTTCCAGACCTGGCAGCTCCTCCATCAGCAGTGGCCAGTTGGTGGTTTTCTAGCCACATGGCCAGTAGCCACTTCCAGGTTTATTTCCATAGGGATATTCCTGGCCAGAGGGCACATCTCTCCCGCTATTCCTCGTCTCCCACTGCCCCTGGAGTGCCTTGTTGGGTCCTCTGGGGTTTCTGGGCTTGTGTCCTTAGTACCATCTCCTGAGCTTGCTTCCAGCCTTTCCTTTAGGGAATTACTGTGTTTGTCAGCCCAGTAGCTGGAATAGCTCATTTGCATCAGAACAAACAGCCCAAAATCCGACCTGAGCCATCCCATCTAAATTCCCCCTCTTTCAGTTCGAAGCCATTCCCCACGTCCTGTCCCTCCATCCCTTATTCCCAGTGCCCTCTTGCACCTCAGCTGGACAAAAAAAAAAAAAAAGCAGGATCCCCCGTGTCTGAGGGTGCAGAGCTCAGCCTGAGTCCAGCAGATCCGAAGGAGCAGCGTGGGGAAGCGACCAAAGGGCTTGGAAAGCGTCCTGGGCCGGGAGTGGAGCGGAGAGAGAGCCCTGAGCTCAGCTCTCCACATGGAACGTGCCGGCCCCGCAGAGCTGCACCTCTGCAGTCCCCAGTTCCAGGAATGTTCTAGGAAGTGGGCAAGGATCCTCCTGGGTTTTTTTTTTTTGGGAAAGCTGGAATGGCCTCCGGTTTTCCCTGGAGCTGTGGTGGTTCAGGATGCCAGGGTGGCACAGCAGCCCCTGGGGAGGTGTTTGGGGCTTGGAGTGCCCCTCATTTCACCTGAGTGCTTTCCTCCCTTTATCCCCTTTCCCTCTCCTCCCAGCAACCCCCTTTTTCCCTGCAGCCAGCAGAAAATGGGATTTGCTAGTGAATACCAAAATAAACATCATTATATCCAGCACAGGAGGGGAGAGAGAAAGGGGAGAGCAGGGTTGGACACCCCAGAGCGATGCAGGACAGTAAAATACCGAAGGAATCAGCAGAGCTGGGATGGGATCTCAGTCCTTTTCCAGCCTTTGGAGTGTTCCTTGAGGGATTTCTCTCCCTTTTCCCTGGGCAAACACACTCTCAGTGCTGAGAATTTGGGGTTTCTTCCAGGGAGCTTCTTTTTAGTGATGGGGAAAACATAAGCAGGGGCAGCAGATTCATTTCTCTCCTCCCCAAGACACTGTGACAGGAATAAGAGAGGAAGAGGAAAAGAGGATGGGGGGGGATGTGTGTGTGTGTGTGAAAGGTCTTGCAGAAGATGCCTGCAGGGGAAATCTCCAAGGATATTCCAGGCATGTGAATATTCTCTCTGTGTTAGCCCAGGTTTCATCCTCCCACTGGGGGAGGATCAAAATTTTACTTTTTGCCCGATCTTGATCCCTTTCCCTGAGCAATCCATCCGGAAACAAACGGCTGGAAAAGCCTCTGCTGGGAAGGAGGAACCCATTTAAGGTGATTCCCCCTCCAAACCCCTGGCAGGGCGGATCCAGAGCGGTGGGATTAGGTTTAGGTTGGGTTTTCCCTCCTTCCTTCCTGCCCAACTCCCACTTTCATTCACTTCAGCGAGCAGCTGGAATCCTGCCTGCTGAAAACAGGGAATGGGCAGGGAGGGATGCTCAGGAATCCCTAATCAGGCCCACGTGGGGCTCTCTGCACCCCTGCACATGCCCCTTCCTGCTGGGCTGGCCGCGTCTGATGGCCTTTTTTTGAGCTGATTTCAACCCAGACTGATGATACTTCGAGGCCATTTTGGTGTTAGAAGTGATGGCATTAACGAAGCGTGTCAGAGAAAGTGACTGCTCAGGGGTTTCCAGAGGGCAGGGAGAGATGGGATATCAGGGAGAAATTGCTCCCTGGGAGGGTGGGGAGGGGCTGGGATGGAATTCCCAGAGAAGCTGTGGCTGCCCCATCCCTGGAAGTGTCCAAGGCCAGGTTGGAGCACCCTGGGACAATGGAAGGTGTCCCATGGCAGGGGGTGGCACTGGATGATCTTGAAGCTCCTTCCAACCCAAACCATTCCTTGATTCCATGATTTATGAGCTAAATATGCTGTTATGTTCCACATCCCCCTTCTCCTGGCCCAGCTGGGCAGCCAAACTTCTTCCCTCCACCCCAAAATCCCTCAGGAAACCCCCCCAAAAAAACCCCAAAAGCACAAAAGACTTTGAAGAATCCAACTGAGGGGCTGGAGCTGTTTAAGAAGAGAGATTAGATAAAATATTTCAGAGCACGTGGGGGCTTCTTGACCACCCCATCCCCGGCTGTCAGAGCCTGAGCAATCCCAGAAGGAGTTTACAGAGACCTGGGTGGGAGCCAAGGGAAACTTTATCTTCCCCACCAAAATCTGGGATGTCTGGGGCTGTGGACATGGCATTGTCCTCGTAAAAACACAAGAAAACAACATCAACAAAACAGGCCCTGCTATTCACAGCTCGGTAACAAGCCATAAAAAAGGGAAAAAAAAAAAAAAAAAAAAAAAAAAAAAAAAAAAAAAAAAAAAAAAAAAAAAAAAAAAAAAAAAAAAAAAAAAAAAAAAAAAAAAAAAAAAAAAAAAAAAAGGAAAGAAAAAGGAAAAAAAAAAAAAAGCCCTGGAAATGTAAGAGTTTTTTTATTAAAATGGAACCATGTGTTTCCCATAGTGCTGTCTCCATAAGCTTGTGCACATCACATGGATGTTTATGTTCTCCTCGGGTGTGTGAGGGGGTTTTTTCCATGCCTGGGAGTGATTAGACAGAGGGAGCCTGGATGAACTCATGTCTCCCGTGAGCAGGGACCGGGGGGAACCTGCACTCGACAGGGCACAAAACCTCCTGGCTGGGATTGGATCCCTGCAAAACAGCCCCGGGGTGGGGTTTGGATCCCTGCAAAACAGCCCCGGGGTGGGGAAGGAGGGGAAAGAGAAAACTCCACAGTGCAAAAAAAAAAAAAAAAAGAAAAAAAAAAAAGAGGGGAAAAATAATCGAGTGCTGGGAGGGGGGGATATTCCCTGGAGTTTTCTCCTCCTGTGAGCCTGGAATGGGCTCAGGGAGGCCCTGGGATACTGCTGCTCCTGACTGACCCTGGAAAAGGCAATGGAGACTCTTCAGCAGCTCAAAGAGTGGTCAGTTCTGCTCTTTAACAGCCCTTAAGATGCAGCAGAGTCTGCTCTTGGGCTCGTGCTAAAAATACAGAGAGGGCAGGGAGGGCAGGTTTGGACAGGAATGGCCAGGGAAAGAGGAATCCCAGGGGAAATGGGTTCTCAGGTATTTTTAGCTGGAGTTGTCAGTGCCGGAATTGATGGTTTGAGGTGGGTGAAGAGCCCAGGGAAGGGCTGGGAATCATCTCCCCCCCAAACACTGAGCAGGTGTGGTGACATTTCCATGGTGACAGAGCTCCACAGAGGCCAGCAGGGACATGAGATCATGCACAGTGACCTCATAGGTGTCAGGGATTACCAAATTTCACCCCTTTCTCCTGGTCCTGAGCCCACCCAGCCGTCCCACCGGTGCCTTTCCTCCTGCTTGCTCAGGGCAATCCGTGACTTCCTTGGAATCTTGCTGCAGTGGCAAACCTCAGGATGGTTTGGGTTGGAAATGACCTTCAACCCATCCCATTCCACGGGCAGGGACACTTTCCACTGCACCAGGTTGAAACTCCTCTCCTTATTCCTCCTTTTTTAATCGTCTGGATTCGGCATCCAGCTCGTGCTGGTGTTTTCCCCATTGAGAAGAGCTGTTTTCTATCCCACATTCCCCCTTCCCCCAGTGATATCCATGCCTGGCAATGAAGTTATCCCTCAGACTTCCTCTTGCTTTGATAAAGGGAGTCCCTGAGCTCTGCCAGCCTTGGGGCCAGGGACTTTCTTGAGGCCTTTGATCAGCCTCAGCTCTGTTTTACAGCCTCAGCTCCCTCCCTTTCACAGCCCTGTCCTTCTCCCTGTGGAAGACTTGTCCGATTTGGGGTCTGTAAATATTCCTAGCAGTGCTTCTGCTTTTTTTTTTTTTTTTTTTCCCCTGTGCTTCTGATGGAAGATGAAAGGTCACGGATCGGGGGAATCACAGAATGGTTTGGGTTGGAAGGGACTTAAAGGATCATCCAGTTCCATCAGGCAGGGACACCTCCCACTATCCCAGGTTGCTCCAAGCCCCATCCTTGAACACTTTTAGGGACTGGGGCTCCTCAGCAAATCACATTTCACTGCCATCCTGTTCCCTTCAGCCTTTGAATTCCTCGAACACAAAGTCCCAAAAATTAAAACCTCCCGGCACCACCGGTGTCGGTTCCCCCTCAGCACCTCTCCTGGCACGGCTCCTGCTCCCCCAGCAGCTGCACCAGCCCCCTGAGCCCCGTGCCCATCACCTGCACCGTGCCAGACATCAGCCAGGAAGGGTTTTTTTCCAGGGAATAACTCATGGAGGTGTTGGCACCGAGGCAGATTCGCTGCTGCCGTTCCTTCGCAGCTGGCACCGGGCAGGAGGATGGAACGGGGGGGTTTGCACCTCCTGGGGAAGGCAGGGAAGGAAGAGCTGAACTATTTCCCTCCAATTTCTCTCTATTAAGAGGAAACAGATTTTCTGCTGGCTCGGGGGTTTGTTGTCTCGTTAGGCTGAGCTTGGGAAGGAGACCCTGCAGGCGACGGGGGGTGCTGTGGCCAAAGGGTGACATCAGCCCATGGAGTCACTCAGAGCAGAGGGTGACCCTGACAGGCAGAGCCCAGAGGATTAAAAAGGAAAACCTCCTCACCCAGACCTCGAAATAGGAACTGATGATATCTTGCAGGAGGACAGAGCGATGATGCAACTCCCAAGGGGCTCAGGGAGATCTTCTGCCAAGCAGCTCAGGACACCGAGATGTCTGGGGGGTGTTTCCAGTGATGGAATGGTGCACTGATGGACTGGAATGACAGGAATGGTGGAAGCACAGCGTGGTTTGGGTTGGGAGGGACCTTAAAGATCATCCACTCCCAACCCCTGCCATGGGATGCCTTCCACTAGCCCAGGTTGCTCCAACCTGGCCTTGGACACTCCCAGGGATGGGGCAGCCACAGTTTCTCTGGACAACCTGTGCCAGGGCCTGCCCACACTCCCAGGGAAGGATTCCTTCCCAATATCCCATCTCTCCCTGCCCCCTGGCAGTGGGAAGCCATTCCCTGCTGGTACCAGGTCAGGAGCAGAAGTCTTCCCATCCCTCATATCTTGCTCAGGGGACAAGTGACGTCCTGCTCCAGTTTCGAGAGTGCCAGGATCTGGATTTTATCCATGAAATGACGTTTTCAGGGCAGGAGAAACAGCCCTTGTTGTCCTAATTTGTTGTCCCACCCTTTGATGATTTGGGGGTGGCGGAGCCGGCTCTGCTCGAGGGTTTGGAGCATCGAGGAGAACACGGGGCTGCGTTTGCTGCTCCAGGAGGGTTTGTTGTCTGTGGCACTGGGGCTGCAGGGAGGGGGGAACCTGTTCCAGCACACTCTGTACTGTCCCAGCTCCAGCTTTGCCTGTGTGGTCTGGCAGGGCTTGTGTTCCCCACGCACCTTCTTGTGGAGGCGAAGCCTGGGACAAGGAGGAAACCTGAGAGGATTTGCATTTGCAGCTGGTTCTGCACAGCAAGGGAGGCAAAATCCCTGGATCTCCTCTGAAATCCCTGGATCTCCTCTGAAATCCCTGGATCTCCTCTGAAATCCCTGGATCTCCTCTGAAATCCCTGGATCTCCTCTGAAATGTGTCCCTGGAGAAGAGTGAAAGAGGATCCACAGT